>NW_020884996.1:85710-131403 GCF_003945725.1 Corapipo altera
TCCAGCAGGAATAACCGTGTTTGGAGCCCCCTGCCCGGTTCTCCAGCGGGCTCTCCCTGCGCTGGAGAGGAGCAGGGACAGGGAGCGCGGCAGCCGGGAGGTGGAGCAGCTCTGCTCCTCAGCTCGGAGCAGTGGGGTAGGGAGAGAAAGCCCGGCTCTCAGCAGGGCTCTTCTCCCTGATGGAGCAGCTGTGGCCGCTGCTTTCCGTGTGTTTGTGCAGAAGCAAAAGGACTCCCCGGTCTGGGGACGCGGGGCCTTTCATTTTCTTCAAGGGCTCTCGAGGCAGAGCTCATTGTGCCCGCTCGGAATGAATCCTGCCAGTCCCCAGCCTGCTCGTGGACTCCCCGTGCTGGAGGTCGAGACATGTCTCCCATTTCCTTCCCCTCTCTCCGGGACGATGGATACCCCGGGATGGAGCTGCACGGACAGCCAGGGCCTGATCCTGGGGAAGGACACACGGGCCCGGTTTGGAGCCTCCAGGAGTGGGATTCTCCAAGTCTCCCAGCAGCAGCTGCTGCCTGACAGCCCTGTCCCGTTCCCTGGTGCACATCCCTGTCCCCCCCAAGCCCAGGGACACCCCCTGTGTGCCCCAGGAGCAGAAGGGGCTGTTCTGTTTGGGGCTCCCTCAGAGCTGCTGGCACAACAGAGCTGTTCTGGTGCTGGCTGAGCACTCGGCATCAGAGCTCTCGTGTGGTTGGAGCCCATTTTTGTTTTCTTTTTTTTTTTTTTTTTTCAAGAATGAAAACAGTGGATTAATGAGCTGCTTGTGGCTAATGTGCAGGGTTTCTCAGAACTGGTGCTATTAGAGCCCAGCATCATGTAGGAGGTAAATGGCAGCACATGGTGAATAAAGCAGTGATATAATAGGTTTAAGTAGTCCATTTCCCTTTGGAGTGTTACTGATAACAGGCCCAAATGCATACAAGACCATTCCCCTAATGAATAAGACCACGCTCTCTGGCAGAGCACACGCTGCAGCTCCTCACAAGGGGTTTATTTTTCACCATTTTCATCCCAAACAAGGCTCGGGTGTTTGAGCTGGAGCGTGGGGTGCACGGAGGGGAGGACAGAGACAGAGGGGAAGAGAAGAGCAGAGGAGGAGAAATATGGAGGGGAGGAGAAATGGAGAAGGGATGTGGATAAATGCAGAACAGGCGTGTTGTGGTTTGGATCTGGTCTCCAGGAACCCCAACAAGAGGAACTCAGACACACCAGGAACAATTGCTGGAATTTGATCTTGTCTGTTGGAATCACAGAATCAGCTGGGTTGGAAAAGACCTCTGAGATCATCAATCCAACCCTTGATCCAACCCCGCTGTGGTTCCCAGCCCATGGCACTGATGCCACATCCAGTCTCACCTTAAAAACCTCCAGGGATGGAGAATCCCCCACTTCCCTGGGCAGCCCATTCCAATGGCTGAGCACCCTCTCTGCAAAGAAATTCTTCCTAATATCCAACCTAAACCTCTCCTGGCACAGTTTAAGACCCTCTTGTCCCACTGCTGGTTCCTGGGACAAGAGCCCAACGCCCACCTGGCTCTCCCCTCCTGTCAGGTAGAAAGAAGGGACACATCTTTCTTTGGGAGCATCTTTGTCCACTGCCAGAAGTGAAAAAACTGCACAAAACACACAGACACAGAGGGGCCTGTGCTCCCCCTTCCCTGCTTTAGGTGTCCAGGACCAAACATTTCCCCTGGTAATCCCAGTCAGTTCAGAACTAGGATCAGTTTTTGGTAATTCTACCCCCATCAGAGGAGTTTCTCAGGACTCACCTCTCCCTGTGCTCACTCATCCTGCTCCAGCTGAACCTCTCAGGGTGTTGGAGATGCTCCACACCGACCCCCCTGCCTGGGAGAGCAGGATTTGCCTCCACACCTTCCCTCATACACAGTTTGCTTTTCTCCTCAGGTGGGCACGTGGGGCAGCAGTGCCTTAAAAATCCCTTCAGAGCACCATGACCATGAGTTTTCTGACTTTGCCTGGTGGGATCTGAATTGGACTGTCCTGTCACACAGCAATATGTACTGTTGGGGCAAAAAAAGCCTTGCTTTCACCACCCTCCTCTGGAATCTCCCTGCAGGGGGGACACTGGGGTCAGATCCAGTGTCAAATAACCCCAAACTGACTGCTGGAGGTGTAATTCTGTTAGGATTTAGGGGCAACAGGATCTCATTTGCAGCAGAATTAATCAGAATCACGGAGTTGTAGAATCACAGAATGGTTTGGGAAGGGACCTTAAAGCTCATCTTGTTCCAAGCTTCCATGGGCAGGGACAACTTCCACTGGATGAGGATCCCTGAGGATCAGGGTTACTGAATGATTGGTTTTGAAGATCCCTCTGAAAGCCAAAATTGGTGATTCTCAGTATGTTTAGGACTATAAAACCTTCCATGGGCAAGGACAGCTTCAACTGGATGAGGATCCCTGAGGATCAGGGTTACTAAATGATCGATTTTGAAGATCCCTCTGAAAGCTGAAATTCGTGATTCTCAATATGTTTAGGGCTATAAAACCTGACTGATCCACAGCAGATACATCCTCATCCCAGTGTTCTGGCCCAGGATGCAGGCAGAGGAGGATCCTCAGGACAGGTTATGAGGGTGGATAAAAGAATAAGGCTTCTCCCACCTGGAGTTTTGTAGCTTCCAGCGATCTGCAGGGATGTTGCATCCAAACTATTGAGTTTAATCGCCACTGATAGACCAAACCTCCATAACCTCGTCTAAAACCTTTTGAACCTATTTATATTTTCAGGCTACGAGATATCCTGTGGCAAACGAGCCCCACAATCCAATTATGTGCTGTGTGAAAAAGTGATCCTTCCCGTCCGTTTTAAACCGGCCCCGTAATTTCACCGGGGCACCGACTCCTCGTGCTGGGAGAAACAGCATCTAAAATACCTGAGGGACACAGAACCCCAGGTTTTATTGGAAGGGCATGTGATTTTTGACTTCTAAGTGTTAAAACCGCTCGTGAAAACCGAGCACAGGTTCTGCTTTTAATGCTTATGAAAACACCGCCTCCAGTGCTCTTGTTTGCTCTTCAGCTTGTTTTTATTTGTTTGGTTTTTTTTTTTTTTTCCCTTAACCTCCCCTCACGAGCTGCTCTAGTCCCTGACAGACCCAGCTCTCAAGCCCCTTGTTTACTCTGTTTGCACGGGCTTTATTTTTACGATATTCTCCTTTTAAGTGCTGCGGCAGCCGAGAGTCTGCGGCGGGAGCACAAACCCCGCCAAGGACAGGCACGTTCCTCGCAGCGACCTCTTTGTCCTCATTATGTTTGTGATGGTCTCAGTGTCACCAGTTCAAGCACATGCACAGGGGGGTTTAATACGAGCCCGGGATAAAGGCAGGGAGAGAGATTCCCGCTCCCCCGAGGCTGGAGCTGCTCCTCGACTGTGCCTTTGGCAGACACCTCATTAAAAGGGGGTTATTACACACAAACATCCCCGCGTCCTTTGGCAGGCGCTGCTGCTGCTCACATGTGTCACCTGAGTGTGGTGACAGAGAGCTCACCCTGCCACCAGCGGGGCTGATTTCCCTCAGACCTTGACTCTAACGAGCTGCTGTTCATTCCTAGCCTTTCCTGCCCTTTCCAGAGTTGCACTTTCCCGCTGCCTCGTTAACTTGCTCTGCCTTTCGTGCAGTTCTGGTGGTGCCTCCAGCTGCCAGAATGAAAGCTGACATTGCCCCAGCCAAAACCAGGACACTCCTCTTGCTTAATCCTTGGAGCTTAGTCCAAATAACATTTATCCTCAGCCGGATACACCTCCTGCATCAAACATCGTGTTCTGATGGAAAACTGAGTTAAGAGGCAGAGGAACCAGGCTCTTTGGATCTTTCTCTCCCCATCACATAAATGATCTAGTGGAAGGTTCCCTGCCCGTGGCAGGGGTTGGAACTGGATGATCTTTAAGGTCCCTTCCAGCCCAAACCCTCCTGTGATTATATGATTCTAAATCCAGTTTGGCACATAAAGCCACTCACACCTTTTATTCCTGCGGGCACAGGCTGTAGTCTGGAAGATTAGATAAAAGATAGTGGAAAAGCATCTCCTGAAAGCAGTTTGATGCAAAGAGTTAGCAAGGCTGGGAAAAAAAAAGAGAGAGACTTTGGGAGGTAAGGGGTGTGAGGAAATGTTTGAGCCATGTTTCCCTGGATGTTTGTGTCCTTCAGCAACGCCAACAATTGTGTCACAGGGGATAAATCAGTGTTGCTCTACAAAGGTCGGTGGAATGGAGCTGACTGCAGGCTCAGGTGTGTGAGGGATGGGAGTGGAAGGTCTCCTGGCACAGCACTGACAATCTCTCACTGTGGTTGACACTTATCCCATGACCAACCAAACCAGAGCAGCATTAACGAGCTTGGGAAGGTGCTGTGGGAGCAGACAGTGCACACACACCCCCTCCCCACCTTCCTCCAGCACAGGGAAAGGGAAAACAGGAAGGACTTGCTGTGTAAGGCTGCTGGAGTGTTTGGAAGGTGGGTGTTGCAGAGCAGAGCTGCTGCCAAACCAACTGTGTTTGCTGGTTCAGGGAATTGGTTTTTCCTGCCAAGAGCTGCTGGCCTGGGCACTGGGTACAGCACATGTGAGACAGTGTGGAAGGAAGGGGAGAAGGGATGAGGGAGAGTCCCAGAGTCCCTGCTGGGGGTGTTGGGGTGCTGGTGGGCAGGGGATGCACATCCCAGGGTGCAGGCACAGCAAGGGAGGGGAGAGGTGCATCACCGGCTGTGTGCTCAGGGCGAGTGGGAATGGGACTGTGTGTGCCCAGAAACGAGGGTGGCACTTGGCCCTGCCTTTGGCAGGACACTCTGCTGCCTCTGCTGGGTCTGTAGACAAGCAGTGCCTCTGCTCAGGCTGCTTCCTCCAAAGCCAGGAAGAGTGGTACCCACCCGACTGCCACCTGCCCTGGGTGGTGCTGGCAGCCTCACCTCAGGGTGCACACAAGGAAGAAATATGTCAGGGTGAGGATGGGGAATCACTGGCAAAGGTTTTCCAGAGAGGTGGTAGATGCTCCAGCCCTGGAAACACTTGAGGGTAGGTTGGATGGGGCTTTGAGGAACCTGATCTAAGTAAAGATGTCCCTGCCCATGGCAGGGGGGTTGGAACAGGATGATCTTTAAGGTCCCTTCCAACCCAAAGCATCCTGTGATTCTCTGTCCTGGAGCCACCTCCTGCCACGTTCAGAGCTGTGGTTTGGAGTGTTTGAACTGCAGGGAGCTTTGGAGGGGCTGCCTGTGCCTCAGTTTCCCTTTGCACCGAAAGAAGGTTTATAGGTAGATTTTGGCAGCAATCGATGGTCTTAGAGACCTTTTCCCGACTCGAACACGCCTCTGACTCTGTGGTCTGTGTGCAAACCAGCAGGACTCGCGGGCAGGAGGGGTGTGAGTGTGCAGCGCCCAGAGGGAGATGCCCGCAGGGGGAAGGACGTGTGGAGGGAGGTGTGAGGAGCTGCCGGGGGTGTGTGGAAGCCGCCACGCCCGCGTGTGGGCAGGGAGAGGGATTTTGGGGGAGGGACAGGAGATTGGTGTACGCGGGAGCCCTGTGCCAGTCCACGAAGGGAGGCTGGAGCCGGGAGCGCAGCGGTGGAAAAGCGCCCCGGGGGACTGGACCGAGGTCTTGGTGATTAAAAGAGAGTTTTAAACACACCTCGGCGAAAGAGTCTCAAACGTGTGCTGGGGCTCCTCCGGGAGGAGGAGAAACCCCGGGGGCCGGGAGCGTGTCTGCGCTCGTCCGGAGCTGTTGTTTTGTTTGGGATGCGGTTTGGGGTTGGATGCGGGGGGGGGGGTGGGATCGTGCACGAGCGTGGGCTGGGATAGCTGTGGAGCTACAGGGGGGGCTGCACGGGGAGGGCTGAGCGATCCCACAGGATCCGTCCGAGCCACTCCATCCCTAAATTCCACGCGGGTGCTCCTATTTTTTGGGTGTTCCTCCGCGCGCCTTCGCTCCCGCCCGGCCCTCGGAGCCGAAGCGCGGCTCTCCCGCACTTGTTGAGGAGCAGCGGCAGGAGAAGGAGCGGTTCCCTTGGAAACCTCTGGATGCCCAGCAACAAGTCGCTGGCAGCTGCCATGTGACCAGGTGCATTAATCAGCCGTGTTGTACGAATCAGGTCAGATGGGGCCAAAGTCCAGCGCGCTCCCCCCTTCCCTCCGTCGCTAATTACCGAGCCCAGAGGGCTGCTCCGAGTAGGGGGTGGAAAACAACTCGGAGTGATTCGATCAAACGGTGGTGACCTTTCCTGTCGTGGCTTCTAAGTTCATGTCAGACTTCCTCCGTGAAAAGAAATCTCTCTCATCCCCGCTCCCACAAATCTTGGATGCAAATGAGTGAGGCAGAGGAGTCTCCCGAGGTGGGAAAGCCGGAGGGAATCAACGTGCAGTGGACACAGAGAGTTTTCAGGTCTCTACTGGCAGTAAGCCCAGTATTTCAAATGCATCTTTGGAATGAGTAGTTCAGGCTTGAGACACTTTGGACTGGACAGGCAAAGCTCGTGTTCACGACTTGGATCCCCCTGAAAATCATGTTTCTGAAATCTCAACTGAATTTGCTGGGCAAAATGACTTTTCCCAGATGGCACGGAGAGGACTTGAATCCAAGGTGCTGCCCAAGAGCCCTCAGAGAAGAGGCTGCAGCTCCCAGGAGAACAGCAGGGCCTGCACGAGTCTCACCCCTTGTGAACTGCTGTAAAATGGCTGTTCTTTGTAGAGACAGAGAACTGGAACTGGGAGAGCTGGGGGTGTTCACCTGGAGGAGAGAAGGCTCCAGGGAGACCCTTCCAATGCCTAAAGGGGCTCCAAAGTGCTGGAGAGGGACTTTGGACAAGGGTCTGGGGGGACAGGACGGGGGAATGGATTCCCACTGCCAGAAGGCAGGGAGAGATGGGATACTGAGATGAAATTCTTCCTGTGATGGTGGGGAGGCCCTGGCACAGGTTGCCCAGAGAAGTTGTGGGCACCTGCCCTATGCCTGGAAGTGTCCAAGGCCAGGTTGGAGCAACCTGGGCTAGTGGAAGGTGTCCCTGCCCATGGCACAGGTTGGCACTGGATTGGCTTTAATGTCCCTTCCAAATGAAACCATCCTCTGATTTTTCTTTCCTATGATACACAGCTGGAGGGTTTATTCTCCATCATCCCTCGTGGCCCATTTCTTTAACCTCAGCAGGGCCTTTCTCCATTTGACTTGGGTTTCAGAGGCAGAAAGGCCCTGGACCAGGGGCCACACTAACACTGAGCTGAGAGCAAATTGGGAGAGTCCTGGTGAGCACAGGAGGGAAAAGGAAAACTAAGGATGAAGGGACCCAGCTGGGTAACAACAGCCAGGAGCACTGAGTGCTGCCTTTCCCTCACTCTGGCTTTCCTTTCTGGTGGGATCTTCTAAGGAAATTATGTCCCCAAGGCTCACTGTCCTCTGAGGTGCATTGTGGAGGGACTTGGGCACCCTCAGCATTTCCTACAAGATGCTGTTTTACAGCTTCACCTTCCCTTTTCCCCCAAACTCCTGCTTTGCCAGGACAGAGCCAAGAGCTTCCAGGTTTGGCTCTTGAATGAAAATCCCTCCAAGGCCAGGCACTAACAAGGCTGTGACATCTCCTTTTACCTGAGCACCAGCCCACGTTCTTTGTGCTGTGATTAATGCAGCACAAGGTCAGTGGGTGCTGCCAGTGCCATCCCCTCCTTCAGGGGCTGTCACTGGTTGGTGTCACACCCGGGGACATTCTGCTCAAACCCAGATTTTACCTCAGGCAACAGCCACAGGTTCTGGGTTGGTGGGAGCCAGGCCAAGGATTTGGCCCATCATCCACGACTGGCATGGAAAACAAACGAACAAAAAGAGTTGGAAACAGAGCACCTGGTTTGATTCTAATTGTGCTGTAATTTGAATAGCAGCCAGTGCCACTTGAAAATAGGGTCCTTCAGGTCATCTGCTCTCATTCACAGGGCTTTGGAGCCTCATATTTTCCTGCAGAAGATCCCAAAATCAGACCTGAATGTGGGTCTCAAGTATTACCCACACTGAGCCTTTAACTCTGGGCCATTTTGATTTCTGTCTAATTAATGTTGCAAACAATTATTACTTATCCTTTGGTATCAGATGATAACACATCCCGTGCACAGGATATGTCAGAAGACAAAGCTTTACCCCGACTGATAATTTAGGATAATTTAGGACAGTCTTGAAGGATTGATGTCTGCAGCCTGTGTGTTTGCCATCTAAGAGGCACAACACAAACCCATCCCAGCTGAAGAGGGCGTTTGGGAATACATTTGTTTTCCCTGGGGAGTGCTGTGCTCTCGAGCTGTCTGACCTCCCTGCTCCGGGAACGGGAGAGTTCCACACGGATTCCAGGTCCTCAGATCAGGGCTGCCCGTCAGCTCGGTGCCTCCGGGAAGAAACGGAGGGTTGGGCTTTGTGCACGCTCCAAAAACAGGATGGAAAAGGCTGGGAATTCAGGGTGAAGCTTGGCTTGTCCACTGGGCTGGGAAATCAGAGGGAAAGGACCCCCAGCGGCGGAAAGAACGGGCCGGGGGGGGTTTGATCCTGGGAAACGCGGAGCCACCGACCCCCAGGAAGCATCAGCGCGGAGCACGGGCCGAGCCGGGCGGGTTCTCCCGGCGGGCTTTCCCCCCTCCCGGGCAGAGCTCCGAGCGCCCTTCCCGTCCGCTGCCCCGTTTCCAGGGGCTCCGTGCCCCCCGGACGGACCTGTTGCTGTCCCCCCTCGCCGCCGAGCCGGCGGCAGAGGCTGTCGGAGCGAAGCGCGGGCGGGTCCATGATGTAATGCTGCCGCAGCTGCCCCGACAGCCGCTCCCGTTGGCCGAGCCCGACAGTCCCCGCCCGGCCGCTCCTCCCGCCGCCCCCCCGGCGGCCCCATAAAAGCCCCGAGGCAGAGGCAGGGCAGCTTCCCCGGCCCCTCCGCCGCGCAGGTGACCCAGCGCCAGGTGAGCCCCGCGGGGGCACCTGTGGAGCCCGTCCCGCCTCTGCCGGCGGCTCCTCGGGCACCGGGACCGCGGGGGATGCTCGGGGGATGCTCGGGGGATGCTCGGGGGACGGGTCCGGCCTCCCCCGGCCCTGGCTCTGGGGCCGAGGGGGGTTCCTGGCCGTATCCCGGAGGGATCCCGGCAGGATGCCGCCATCAGCACCACGGACAGCGCCCGGCGGCGCCTCCGGGGCTGGACCGGGACACGACCCGGGCATCCCTGACCGGGCACCGGGCACCGGCACCCGCCCGGACCCTCCCCGGAGATCACGGCAGGTCCCCGAGGCGACGCTGGACTGTTCCCGGGCCAGGGAGGTGAGTCCAGCCCCGGAGGGGTCTCTGCGGGAGAGGGAAGGCAGGAGAGCGGGATGAGGGAGCGGCACAGCTCGGCTCGCTGCCCGCGGGTGCCCGGTGCCAGGGCAGGGATGCCCGGGTCGCGTCCCGGTCCTTTTCCCGGGCAGGGACACAGGAGGGTCGGGAGATCACCCCGAGCACTCGGGGGGCAGTTTGGGATCCAGCCAAGAGCCAAGGGCTGGCTGAGGTGGGACACTGGGATGGACTGGGACTGATGCAGACGCCTTTTCCAAACATCCCTGCCCAGGTGGGACACACTCACAGCCCGGGGTAGGGCAGGGAATAAAACCATTTGGAAAGCCAGGAATGATTGTACGAATCCAAATGTAACCTGCACCTGCTCGACATCAAAGCTTTGTGTTGGAAAACCCCCCAAATCCTTGTTTTGAAAGTGTGGCTGACTGGTGGTTCATGTGTAAAGTTGTTCTTAATATTCCCTAGTTTGTAGGAGAAACGGGATATTTCCCCAAGGTGCTTTGGGGAGCCAATGCTTCAGTGAACAGCTGTTTGAAAATATTTTTCCTCTGTGCTTGGTTCTCTCTGAGTACTCAAAATTTGCCTTGATGTGGTGCTACACTTTGGGTCTGTTGACAGATTGTGTTATATTAAAGTGCTCAATGGCTAAATTGGATTTTTTCCCCAAAATGTTCTTCTCAAAAAAAATTAAAAATCAAGCGGGATCCAATTAAACAAAGTGTTTTGTTTGCTTGGTTTGAGTGGGTTTTTTTGATTTTTTTTATTTTATTTTATTTTGCCAAAATAACAAAGTATTCAACTCTGTCTCGAGCTGAAACAAAACATTTTTTCCTCTTTGGATTATTAAACCAAGGCTCTAACAGAGAAAATAGAAAAGCTAAAACGTTGAAGTGCTGGAGCACTTTGGAAATGGAGCATTTCACAGAGCTATTGTCAGATGAAGGGATTTGCTGCATTTGTTTTAGCTCCATTTTTGGAAGCTGAGGTTCACTAAACGAATCCCTGTTCACTGGAAATTCTCCCCCAGCCCTGCTAAAAGTGGGTTTGAACACTTTGCTGAGCAGAGGCTCAACAAGGTGATTTAATCCAGGCTCAGCCTGGCCCCATCTCCTGTCTTTACACCTGGATTTTTCCTGAGTAATGTTGGCCTCTGAGAGGAAATGGAAACAAGCTGTTCTCCATTTTAAGGAAACTCCTATTTGCTGTTTCAGAATTAAATATTTGGGGGGAGAAAAAAAAAAGAAAAACACCTGAAAAGAGAGTTATTTCCTTTAAGGGCTTGAATATCCACATGGCCTTCAAAGACATATTATAGACACTGAAAAAAACTATGGAGTGGAAATGCTTCCCTATGGAATTTGAGTGGAGAGATATCTTTGTTATCTCTCTGTAAATCTCTTTAGATCTCCCATCAGTTCTCTGTGCACAGTGACTCTGATCTGCCCTAAATCTGAGGGTCAGTTTGGGCAGTGCCTTGTCTCTTCCAGCACCAATATCAGGCATTTTTCCCTTTGAAGTTCAGCTGTAAAATAAGGGAGGGGAAGAAAATCACGTTCTTTGCTCCCAAACAGAAGAAGCCAGAAAATTATATTGCACCAAATACCTATTCCTGCTTTTTATGGGTTTATTCCTCATTCTGGGAAATCTCCTAATCAAATTTCATATTTAATATAAAAAATAGGAGGGCAGATGATATCATATCCTCGAAGCTAACTAAATTTGGTGTTGTTCAGAGCATTGCTTGATCAAAGTTACATTTCCATTCATTCAGGGCACATTTTGTCACTTCTTTATTTTTCACTGGCCATTTTCTGTAGATGTCATAGGTGGATCCAACCCTGTCCCTGACAGAGGTCTCTGAAGAACAGGGGATTCAGGGTAAGGTCTGATCTAAATTCAGTTTAATTCCTGACCCTTTAAGTACTCAGCAAAACAACTAAACTGGAAATCAGTCTGTCAGGCCGGTCCCACATCACCTGTTGGAAGGAAACATGGGAAGTTTTGTAGGAAATAAACACCCTGTAGATTTTTGTTGGCTCAAATCAAATAGAAATAACCCCAGGATCCTCCTCCCCTTCTCCTGCTCCCCGCAGACAGACAGTGTTCCAGCCTCCGGGCTCTGTGTGCCTTGCACAAATATTTGTCTGTGTGCAATTGTGGCATCTGGTAGTAGCTGGGAGACTGGGAGGTGCTTGGGAATCTCAGCAGGAAAAGGAGAGTGGGTTTGAGACGCCAGATCTGCGGCAGCTTTTGAGCTCGGACGGACACGGGGAGGTCGTTCTCCCTCGGGTAGAGACTCCTTCTGCCCCACACTCCTGTTCCAGGGGCTTGTTCAGGGCCCAAACAGGAGCTGAAGGGACTCTGAGCCAAGAATTTGGCTTCTCTGCTTGCCCAAATCCCAGAATGGTTTGGGTTGGAAGGATCTTAAAGCTCATCCCATTCCACCCCCTGCCATGGGCAGGGACACCTTCCACTATCCCGGGTTGCTCCAACCTGGCCTTGGACACTTCCAGGGATGGGGCAGCCACAGCTGCTCTGGGAAATCCATCCCAGTCCCTCCCCACCCTCACAGCCAAGAATTCTTTCCTAATATCCCATCTAAATTTCCCCTCTTTCAGTTTGAAGCCATTCCCCTTGTCCTGTCCCTCCAGGCCCTTGTAAATAATCTCTCACTGTGGATCAACGGGAGTTGTCTCTGTTGAGTTACTGAATTCAACCCCCTCCAGGAAAGCAAAAGAAATAAACCTCCCATGGAGCCACCCTGAGGCCCAGAAAGGGACTCAAAGCAGAGAAGTGATGGAAAGCAGGTGATAAAATTGATGTAGGTGTTTCCCTGAGGGCTGTTGGGATCCGTGTGTGGCCTCAAAGTCTGTCATTATTTAACACCTTGCTAAAATTGAGTGAGTTTAGAACAAACCAGTGTTGTGGTGGGGTTTGTAAAACAAGTCAGCACACACCTCACCTGAAAATGAGTAGGAGTGGGGTTCTAAATTAATTGGTAAATCCTATTAAAATGATCTGTCTTTAAATGCTGAGGTGCCTTTCTAAACTGTGTCCTTACTAAAACAGGTGCTGGGATATTAATGTAATAAAATCTCCTAAATTTCAGCCTGGAGACAGAACCAGAAAAGAAAAGAAAAGAAAAGAAAAGAAAAAAAAAAAAGCTCAGGAACAGCTAATACAATATTCAATATTGATCTTTGGGTTTGAGTATCCCAAGGCTTCCCAGGATATCTGGAGCCTTCAGCACTGGCTGAGATTAAGAGGAATTGCCCTCCCAGCAGCTCTGAAAGCTCAGGCTGGACATGCACTGCCCTGACTCCTGCACCCAGAAATATCCAGCCTGTGCCCCAAAACCAGCTCAGCCCTGTAGTTTGACCCTGCAACAGGAAAAAACCCTTATTGCCACATTTTTGTTGGACTCAGCAGAGCTTTGAGCCGTCCCTGAGCCCAGGGCTCCTCACGGCCCGTGCAGGAATTGGGCCTTTCCCGCCCTGCACTCACACCCTGACTCCAGGAGCCCTTGTTTACAGAGGCCAGATGGCTCCTGCCAGTGGCCATTGTGCCCTTCCTGGGGCATAACTGGGATAACCAGGATGGTTTTTTTTAGTTTCACCTCGTTTACAAACAGAGTTTATAAACAGACACAGCTCCGGGTGTAGCAGCGGCCGAGGGTCAACACCGAGGTGTTGGCTCTGAGCTGGAAGGGAGGCTCTACCAAGGATTTTTCCATGGTTGCTGATGGATGAGGGGAGGAGTTGGGTGTGATTCTGGTTTTGGGACTCAGGCTCAGGGGCTTAGGAAGTGCAAAGAATGGATATTTCATGGCACAGCCTGTGGTTCTGCAGGTGACAGCACAGAAAGCCTACAAGGCCTCCGTGTCCTATCCAAGGGGAGAACTTTGCCTTCTGATTTATTTTATTTTAGAGACCTACTCAGAAACTCTCACAAACCAAACCTACAGTAACTCACACAACAGCAGGAAAATACAAGTGCACTTGCACAAACTCCAGCACTGAACTCACTCAGGAATCAAATGCCACCTAAAGTCAGGCACCGAGGATTAAAGGATGTTTCCATCAGGTTATGCAAAGATCTTCTCTTTATCCTGTGTTACTTAAGGCTGTGCAGTCTTCCCAAATCATGTTCAGAAGCAGAGCCTCCTCCCCTGTGATTTTTCCAAAGCATTTAGTGTTTTCAGGTGCCCAGCATGACATAGTCCAATTAATCCTGATTTTCAGGGCCCTCTAAGCACCCACCTCTCACAATCAGTCCCTTTCAAAGTGTCTCAAACACAAATATAAGGCATCCAAAATTGCTGACTTCTTCTGAAAATCCATTACCACGATGAACAATCCCCCTACAAGATTCCAGCCCAGGTGAAAATCTCATGGATTCAAGCCCCCCAAAAATGAGGAGGAATAGTCAGTCCCTGCTCCTGTAGGATGACAATGCACCCAGCCATTAGAGCAGAGTTTCTCTTAAAAAGGAGGAGACAATTGCACCATTCCCAGCAAGAACAAGTGCAAATCTTTCCAGTCTAGCTCACAAAATTATTAATGTTGTGGTCTGTAATTCTGGCTGATCAAATATTCCAGTCGAATGTTCGGGGAGGAATCAATGCCATGAACTGATGGAAAACTTCCCTGAGTTCCTCCCCTCAGACAAGGTGTCCCTGTCTGCAAAAAAGGGTTCAGTGCTTTGTAGGCTCATGGATTTAGCAGGAGCAATGGGAATTTCCCTGGAGCAAGGAGAGCAAAGGCCAGTTCAGACAAGTCTTCTCCGAACTGGGAAAGAGCCTCACAGCCTGGAATGTTTAATGAGCTTATTGGTTATAGCTCAAATGTGTTGTTTGGATTTGCTCAGAGGTGATTTATAACCTGAAAGCTGAGGGGACAGAGGGGACAGAGGGGACAGGAGGACAGTTTCCCCTGCTGCCATGGCCAGGGGCACTGCTGGATGCAGATCCCACCAGGAGCAGGGAGCAGGAGCAGAGCTGTGCCCTCGCAGCTCTGGGAATCACCTGGCTCTGGATGTTCCCAGCTCAGCCTGGTGACAGGAACAAAGATACATCTGGGAGAGGACAGGACTTCTCCTGCTCTGGCTCTGGGAAGAGGTGAGCTGGGAAAAGCCCTGGTTTGAGCAGCTCCTCCTCAGGGAACAGCTCTGCCTGAGGCACAGCGAGAGACGAGAAACGAACCAGCAAAAGGCAACAGTTTGGCTCATTTTTGCAACCCTAATCTTAAACCTAAACCCACTCCTAAGTCAGGCACCTCAGATCCCTTGTCTGGAAAGATGGACGTTGTGTCCCCCTTTTCCAGGGTACCAGAAAACCAAATCCAGTGATATCTGTAAAGCTGTGAAGATCCGAGAGCAAATGGAACCAGAGAACAGAAAAAGGTGATTATCCTGTCAGGTTTGGCCTGGGAGGAAGATTATCCATCTATCTTGCCAGACCTATTTATCATCTTATTTTCTCCTGGCTTAGCTTTTATCACCTTTCTAATCCTCCCCATCTAATTCAGACAACATTTTATTTTAGCACTTCTCAGTACACGCTGACAAAGGTGTGTTTGGAGCTCTGGGCAGGTTTTTTGTGACCCCATTGAGGGGCTGCAAAGGTGGGTGGAACAATAGTTGCCAGCTAATGAGTTCACAACTTTGAAAAATAAATTAGCTGATTTTTTTTTTTTTTCTAGAAGAGAGGCATTTTGTTTTTCTGCTGGTCTGTCAATGAGGGAATGGATCTGGAAGAACTCCTTTTTTTCCCTGAATTTCCACAGAATGGAGTTGTTCTGTGTAACATACACTGATATAAATGTGTATCTATTTATCTGTCTATCTATATATGTTGTACTCTCTGTGATGTGTGTGTTTGACACACACAAAATGTGGATTTAAGTGGATGTGATGCCTGAAATAGGTTTCTGGGATGGGAAGTGCTGGGATGCACCACTTGGGTCAAGCAGGACTCGAAGACAAATTGAAGGTGATGATGTTTTTCAGGTCCTGCTCATGATTTGGCCGAACCAAACAATGAAGTCCCAGGGCTTCCAACCCCTCACAGGGTTCAACAACCAAATCCCAACCAGCCCCCTGCATTTTCCCTTCTCACCCATAACCAAATGGCATCTCCTCCCCCCTTTTGCTGGTGAATAAATCAGGGGCTAAACTTTACCACCTCCGGAGCCGTTTCCTGGAATAGCTACAAGCGGAGAGCTCGGTGAGGGACAGCCAGGAGGCTGGGAGAGATGATTACCTTCAGGCAGCCTCCCTGGAACATCCCAGGGTTCCTACAGGCACAGCCTAATGCAGGGCTCAGGATGCTGAACAGCCTCCCATTACAGGGCCGGCCAGCTCGGCTCCTCCACCCGGAGAGAGCTCCTTGTTAACACGCACACCAGCGGCTCCGCGGCGCAGCCGGGGCTCATTAAGGGCAAAATCATTCCAAGGGACATTGTTTCAGAGAGGGAAGAATTTCATTTCTCTCTGGGTTGGGGGTGAGTGGAGCAGAGCCTGGAGGTTTGGCTCAGGGTCGTGCCGGGAGCTGTCACAGACGGAGTTGTGTTGGGGTCACCTCGAGATGCACCCGCAGCACCCATGAGGGGCTGTAAAATGGTAAAATAAATCTGGGGTAAAAGGGGTGGATTTAAAGCCTCTGGGAACAGCAGCTGAGGGGGGAATTGCTCAGGTTCTGCCACTGCTGAGGGAGGGTCCCTGCCCAAGCCAGCGGTGCCAGAGCAGCCGGGCTGGTTCTGCTCACACTCCTCCAGACCTGCAAAGCTTTGAGATCACAAAGGGCTGCTGTGACAAGAAGATCTCAGTCCACTTTAATCAGCAGGTACTAAAAACCCCAAAGAATTATCATTAATTGATACAAATGAGTTGCTGCACAGCTCAAGTGTCAACTTTCTCTTATTGTTTACCAGGCACTGGAACACACAAGATGTCTAATTAGTCATACACTGCAAAAAAACATCTTATTAGCAGGTCCAAGAGGGGAAGGACTAAATAGCAACAAGGATGAAGCTATCAGGCATCACAGTTTGATTTCTTGTCCTGCATGAAGTGTTCTGGTAGCTCTCATCTCCCACATGTGCCACCACTCCTCAGGAATAACTCTGATGCCTGTTCATTCAAAGCCCGGCTCTATTTTAAAAATCTACTCTCTCTGAAAGGGCTGTCTTTAAAAAAAACCCAAAAAATTGTACAGGAAAAGGGACAAAATTGCTCCTCAACAAAGGGGCCTATCAACAGCCTGTCAATAATGTGCCAAAGGCCAGAACCTGCCTTTCAAAGAGGCTCTGAAGCCTCGACGTGTACTTTGAGAGCAATTAAGGGATGTGAGCAACATGATTATTATCTCATGGGTGACATTTCCATCGGCTCTTTGGGAAAAGGGAGAGATGGGCTTGAGATGGTTGTGATCAATGTTCACCCCAGGCCCACAGAAAGGCCAGGAGAACATGTGGTAGATGGGCCTGGAGAGCAAAATGCACAAGGGAAGGAAGGGGGGAGGAAGAGGTGATGGAGACAGAAGGATTTTAAATGTTGGAAGCTGAAAGAATGAGTTACATGAGGAGGAGATGGAGAGGACCTGAGAAATGAGAGTGGGAATGTCAGGAGGGCTGGGGAGGGCAGGAGTAGGAGAAGAAGGGACTGGGGTAAGTGCAGGAAGAAGAGGGGAAGGATTCCGAGAGAGGAGAAAGTCCAGAGAAAGAGTTCCAAACACAGGGAGAAGTCCTTTGTGGGCACATCACTGTGCCTCTTCCTTATCCCATCCCAATCCCTGTGCCATCCACCTCCTCATTTTTGGGGTCACAGCTGCACCCAGAGCCCAAGGAAGGAGGGACAGAACACGAGCAGAGATGAAGGACGTCTTAGGGCTGACGTGCCCTTAGGATCACTCTGCTCCTTCCCCAGCATCCTGTATATTTATTAGGGTTGGAAAAGATCTCTAAGCTCATTGAGTCCAACCATGAACCCTTCCAGCAGTGTTGTCCATCCATCCTTCCTTTATCCCTCCTGTCTTCGTGCTGCAGGCGCCAAGAAAACCCCGGGGCAGACGGGAGCGCGAGCGGCGCCGGAGGGACACGAGGAGCAGGGACAGGGCTGCAGGTGAGACCCTCAACCACTGTTTGGGGCTCAACATTTGGGATAATGCCCGAGGGATGAGGGGAGCCTGGACACTAACCCAGGAATAACAGCTGGCTCAGTGCAGGGACGCAGAGGAGCTCAGCCCTGACTATCCCAGGGCCCATGCTGTGCTGCCCTTGGCCACGGGCTCTGCAGGAGCCAGGCAGATGTTGGACGTGCCCAGCTGTTCTGGGGCTGGGCAAAATGCAAACCACATCTGCAAAAATGCAGATTTGCCTACAGCGTTTGCCCAATTTGCTGAATTGCTTGTTTAGGGGAAACAAACTTCATTTTGGCAGGAGGAAACGTCGCTTAATTTGCTATAAACCAAAACTCCTTCCTGCCTTTCGTTTCGGGGGAAAATTAGAAATGTTAATGTTGAGCAAAAGAAATGATTTTTTAAAATATTTGGAGATTTTTCCCTGTCCCAAAAGATCCCGTTATATTCCCAGCTACTCCCTGCATGTATCTGAATTTCTGTGTGCATCTCCACACTCACATCCCGGGCAAACAATTCCAAGCAGCTCCAACAGACATCAGCTGCTCTGCATTCTCCAGGATTAGCCTTTTGAAGAGGATCTTAATAATCAAAATTATGCTATGTTACCAGTTAAACACTGGGAATAACTCCTCCATCACAGGCAAGCTGTGCTGAAGCCAGGAATGGACTGACAGAGGAATCCCCAGGGCCCCAGCAGGATGCATTAACAGTGTGTCTCTCTGGTGAGCCGTGATGGGAAGAGCACGGAGCAAAAAAGAAGGTAAAGTGGTTCAAAACAACTTGTATTTTCAGAGCCCAGTCTCCCACAGAAATCTTGGGAGATGCTGAGCTCTCCACTTCTTGATTTGCAAGCAGAAATAACGGTTTAGGAGCCCAGCTGAGACCCCTGGGTTTTAAATTGTCTACAATATTTTTCTCCAGCCCCGTTTGCTGTCCTGCTAATTAATCCAGCTAATGGCTGGGTGCTTTTTTGTAACTTCAGCAGCAGTTTCTCTTTTTGTTAAGGCGAGCAGAGAGAACAGGAAGAGCAGGTCTCTCGAAGGATCCAGGCTGACAGCAATATTGCCATCTGACTGAAGAGAACTCAGACACACATAATCCTCGGGAAAATTCATCTCCACCCTCCCGCAGACCCCGGTGAGAGCCCTTGAAGTGGTAATTAAAGTCTATTGAGTGGCAACTGCACCTGTTTAGAGAGGAGAGTGCGGGTAAGAGGTGCACAAAGGGAGATGAGCAGCACGGGGAGAGGAGCTGCTGGAGGTGGGGAGGAAGGGAGGTGGAAAGAAGGGATGGGGGAAAAAAAAAAAAGTGTTTGTTGGTTTGTTGAATCAATCCAAACCGATGTGCATTTCCATCCTGCCCTTGATTTGCTCCCTGTGCCCCCTCAGCTCTCACCAGGCTCCCTCCCCGCTCTCACAACCGCTGATGGAAACTCCAGGGGGTTTTCCCCTCCAGCCCCAGCTCTGGTGGTGTAAATCAGCAGAGTTCCACCAAAGTCCTCGAGGACTCAGAGCAGCCCCAGCTCATTCACACCAGTGGCTGCAGAGCCATCCCAGGGACGCTCATTAGCAGCCCCCTCAGCTCCTGGGCTGGCACAGGGATGTGCCAGCGCTTGTCCCTCTGCCCTGGGAGAGAGCACATCCCTCTGTGACAGCCTGAGCCCCCCACTGCAAACCCTACAGCAGCCAGGGCAGGGAATCAGAGGTGTTTCTGGCTTTCTGGCTGAGAGTAGAGGGAGGTGGAAGGGGCTGGAGTGGGGCAATGCCACGTTCCACACCTGCTGGGATTCCTACATCCGTGGCTCCCAAATGTTCTGAGCCAGCGTCACCTCAGACGTCCCCAAGGTCTGCAGGTGAAGCCAACCAAAATGGATTTATTCATAAATTTTTGTTTGTGGATTTTTACAAGGGTCTGGAGGGACAGGACAAGAGGGAATGGCTTCCCACTGCCAGAGGGCAGGGTTAGATGGGATACTGGGAAAGAATTCCTCCTTGGGAGGGTGGGGAGGCCCTGGCACAGGTTGCCCAGAGAAGCTGTGGCTGCCCCATCCCTGGAAGTGTCCAAGGCCAGGTTGGAGCAACCTGGAATAGTGGAAGGTGTCCCTGCCCATGGCAGGGGGTGGCACTGGATGATCTCTAAGTTCTCTCCCAACCCAAACCATTCTGGGATTCCGTGATAAGCAACACTTGGTAGCTGTGGATTTTTCCATGCCCTTGCAGACCCCCACTGACCCAAGGAGCACCCTCACTGCTGTGGCCAGTGAATTGACACTGTACAGCCAGACTTGGTGGCCAAATTCTGTGGTACCACAGGGACAGAGCCCTTCTGGCACCTTCAACCCACCAGTGCTGACTGGGGCCACCAGATCATCACCTGGTGGTTTGCTAATGGCACAACCCAGCAGGTGAAGCGGGAATACAGAGTGGAATCTGGACTGCCCTGGAATCAGGGAGCCAGAGACCAACACTGCAGAGTGATCCAGCTGCAGTGTCCAGGGAGAAGGTCATCCTGAGACCCATGGATTGATCACAGAATTCCTGGCTCCTTCTGCCACAATCACAGTGTGATCTTGGATGGCAGCAAACAGGGCCCTGTGCTGTTTGTCCTACAGATGAGGCTACCAAATCTTAATCAAAGACCCCTCCATAGGGTTTTTTTGGTAGAACAATCACCCCTCACATTTTACATGTGCACTACAGACACCCACTCATTTAACCCCTTCATCCAACCCCCAAATCCCTTGGTTTTGGTGGCACCAGAACAGTAATAAAAGTGTTGTCCTTGCCACTGCAATTCCATGTGTGCCCCAGCAGCCAGCTGGGCTAAACCAGGATTCCTGGGGTGGGAGCAGGAGAGGAATGAGGTTCATCCCAAGAGCACCCCGAGGCTGAGCTGAGCAAACAAGTCAGGCAGAAGGATCTGAGTGGTGTTGGCAAATTTTTCTCTCTCACTGGATTCGGCAGCAGCCGGTCCCCTGTGAGTCCCTGACCTTCACACTCCACAGGCTGCCTGGGATGGCTGACAGAAACCACAGGAGCTTTCTCCCTGTTCCTGATTGTCAGGGCACACAACAATTCAGGTGTGAATGTTGTTGCATCTGCTCTGGACAAATCCTGTCAGCAGCACCTCTGGAGCGTGAGCTTCCCAAGGCTGTGCCAGGACATGCCTCTGTGGGAAGGGAGATGGAGAGGGACACACACTCAGAGAGCCACAGAATCCCAGGATGGTTTGGCTTGGAAAGGACCTTAAAGCTCCTTTCATTCCACCCCCCTGCCATGGCCAGGGACACCTTCCACTAGATCAGGTTGGTCCAAGCCCCGTCCAACCCGGCCTTGAAAAAGCCAATTCCTTTGGGAATTGTAAATCCAGGTGGGATTTACAATTATTTGTGTGTCTGATCCAACCATTTGGCTACAATTTATGAAGGCTGGCAAACATCCCTGGACAACAGGTCAACCTGCCAGTCCTGCCTTAGGATGAGAGGAATATTTGTGCTGACTGCAGAGGGAGCCTGCATGACTCACTTAACACTAAAAGCCCAACTGCCAAAGAATCATCCCTAAAATACCCTCCTTGCCTCCTAAATCCTAGTCTTGTGCATTAGCCAGCTCATTGGGCAGGTGGGTACCATGTGATAGCTTGCCTCATTTCTACCTTTTTACTCCCAAACACTCCTCTCTCATTTTTCCCCCTCAGCCCTCCAGTCCCTCTGCCTTTCTCTCTCTCCACCTTCCCTCTGATTGCCGAGCAGCTTTTTGACTTTTCCATCAATAAGTCTAAAGAGCATTTGAAGCGCTCTGAAGCCCCTTTTCTCCTCCCTCCCAGTTCCAAGTCAGGCGAGCTCATCGATCAGAGGAGCTCAGGAAATATCTGGTGTTTTGTTGTCAGGCTGATAATAACATTGCAGTTGTGAATGGGCTGCTGCAGGCCTGATCATGGACACCTGCAGGGTTTGTTTAATTGCATTTAATGACAAATCCTATACAGAGGAGCATTGCCAGAGAGATTTATTATCCACCAAAGAGGCAAAGCACAACAGCTCAAAATATAATTTGCACTGAGCCTTTTTCCCCCTGCCTCTCTTTAAAGCAGTGTAATAAATGGCAAATCGGGTAAAGTGGGCACCACGGGTCTGGGGAGGAGGTGGGGGCAGAGGACAGAGATTGAAACCAAAGGAAATAACAGCAATAAGGCCACATTGTTCTCTCTGCCATCCCTGTGGTCTGGTCTAGAGGAAACACTGTTTGTTTAATTTACAGCCTGGAAGTGCAGCTGGGGATCTCTCCGTGATGAGCCTGTTCTGGCACAGCTGGGGGCCAAAAGTCCCCGCTCCTTCCAACCAGGCTTTTTCCCTCCCCCCTCTCCCCCCGTGTTCTGCAGCTAAGTTGAGCTCCCATCCATACAAACAATCACCAAGGAACTCCAGCAGCCTCCCAGCTGCCACTGGTACGAGGAGCCAGGAGCTTCCACGTCCCTGAAATCTCTGGGACAAAGCAGAGGTGTCCTGAAAAATATCACAGTGAGAAATATGGCCCCACGGAGACAGATCCCACGAGCTGGAGTCTAGACATTGCACGACTCTGAGCCTGGAATTTATGCTTCCTACTAAATACCCTGCTCTTAAAAGGGAATGGCTGCATGTAAAACCAGCAGAAGAGTTCAGGTCTCGCTCATACTTCTTTTGTCTTGATTTTTACGTGATTTTCTAGCAATGATTTGTGGTAAATCCCTTCCTGCAGCTGGTGTGTCACTGTGCAGTGTCACTCCAGAATGAGGACTGAAAAGTGTCCTTGTCACCTGAAATTACAGTCCAGGTTAGCACTTCCCAAAGTGTCTCCTCTCTCTCCAGTTCATCCATCTGTACAATTCCTCCTCTCTTCTAATTAGCCTGGGCAGAAGAGTGAATTGTCCTGAATTTTTATTTCTAAATCGTCTCACTCCCCAAATGTTTTTGTTAGAGACCTGTCTGTGGGAGGGCAGAGAGGAAAATGTGTGATGGTTTTAGGTGAAATTCTTCAGTTTGGGACATCCAAGAGTGATCTTAAATTCAGTGTGAAGCTCACTTGATATTCAGATTGGGATCATGGAATATCCTGAGTTGGAAGGGACCCACAAAGATCATCCAAGTCCAACTCCTGGTTAAATTTTTCCCTTTCAGTGGTGCACCCTGAGAAGTTTGGGGGTGATGGGGATCCTGTACAAGAACACCCCCCTCTGCAGTGCTGCTCTGGGGCTCAGTGCAGGCAGCAGTTGGCACTGTCCTTACACAAACACGGTGTTGGGTAACACCTGGACCCAGTTTTATCTGATTTCCTGGACAATGGTGGTATCACTAATGCTCCCTGTTAAATAAGACCACCTGGACATCTCCTGGTATCAGCTCCAGTTATCACAAACACTCTTGCTACCTAGGCCAGCACAAAGGGCTCTTATCTCCAGAGCAGCACAAATCCCCTGACTGAAACAACCCATCTGGAGTTTGATTAAAGTGCCCATAGAAAGCACATATGTTAAAGAAAAAAAGGGAGGGAGGAAGGGAGGGATGGGGCTGCTCTCTGTGAGCTCACACAGGGCACAACCCCTGTCAGCAGCAGGAAACCCTCTCCTGTTGCTCCACACTCTTTCTCCTCCCACGAAAGGAGCAGCAGCTCCTGAGGGATAGTTTTTGTTTCTTTCCCTTTCATTTTTTTTTTTTGTGCCACCTGCTTACAGAAGTACATCTAACAGGCTTGGTGAAGGTGGGAAGGATGCTGTTCCCTGCCTGGTTTCAGTGGCTGAGGTAAGTAAGCCTCACTCAGACAGGGAATAAAGTCCAATCCTTTCCATGGATGTGAGCCAGCATTGTCCTTTCACACCTGATCCGTGCCATATGCGAGGTATTAGCAGAGAAAAGCTGGGGAGTGGAAGCAGAGCTGGACCTGGGGTGAACTAAAGATTGCTCATCAACAAATCCAGGGAAAGGAAACAGCAAAAAGGGTTTGTTTTTCTTGCTTAAATCAGCCTCTCAGTGGGATTCCAGGAAACTCAGCACTATCATTATCTTTTCCTTTGCTGAGTCCTTTCCTCCAGCGTTCCCCAGTATACATTGCATTTGCTTATTTTAGTCAACTGAAATATAACCAGGAGACAGACAGGTTGACAGAGCACTCCTGGAGAAGTTTTATCACAGGGTAAGGAAAGAGGAGCCCCTGCTGAGCCCTGATGTCCCTGTAGAGCCTCCGGGAGTGAGAAAATGGAGCAGAAACTCACGGGAACAGCCACAAATTGGAGAGATGATTGCAGGGAGGTTTGCCACGGTCTCATGAGGAACTCTGCAAAGAGCAGCATCCATCCCTGAAAGGAGAGGCAAGAACAAGAATTAAAGGCTGATAAAACTGAGGAAGGAAAGCAGGAGAAGACGTGCAGGAGGACATCCCTGAGGAGGGAGCGCTGCTCTCCTGGTCTGGCTCTGTGTGGAAGACTAGTGATTTTGTTGTTCTGTTTATAAAGGTGACAACAAATCATAGCCTGCCATACAGCCCAGGCTGCCACGGCCCAGAGACCCCAGGAGCCCTGGACCTGAGAGCTGGCTGTGTCTGGAAGTGCTTTGCAGGTCATGTCGTGCCTTGTTCTGCTCCTCATCCCATCCCCTTAAAGTCAAGCAAGTCTGGGCTCTGAGAGAAGCAAAGGGAGATGCACCCAAGAAGAACCAAGCTCATCCTGCAGCCCCCCAAACCTGGCACTCCCCTGCCTCCCTTCAACACAGTTTCACTGGAAATCAGCTGTCAGGAAGGGAGGTGTCTCCCTGAAAGCCCCCCCAGCACACCAGTGCAGGGGCAGGGCCCTGCTGGGCACTCGGGCACTGCTGGGACCTCGATGCCTGGCAGGGGTTGTTTGGAGAGTGGAGCCCTTTGCTTCCAGCAGGGCTTCAAAATATAAAAAGAACAGATTTTCAACACCTCTCAGAGCCTCTATTCTCAAAGGTATTCAGGTGTGAAAATGAAACTCCTGAATCCTGCCGAAGCCAGTGGTAAAAGTACTGAAATGTCTTTAATAATTTGGGTTGTTGGTGCTGTTGAGCACTTTCTTTTTTTAACCAACCCAGGATATGCTCAGCACTGCCCACGTCATTGGTACAATGGAATATGTGATTTAGGAATCCTGGAATCCCAGAATCCCCAAATGATTTGGGTTGGGAGAGACCTTAAAGGTGATCCAGTCCACCCCCTGCCATGGGCAGGGACACCTTCCACTATCCCAGGTTGCTCCAACCTGGCCTTGGACACTTCCAGGGATGGGGCAGCCACAAATCTCTTGCCAAAAGAATTTTAAACCAGTACAAATCCCTGTCCTTTGAGGGTGCCTGAAAGAAAAGATCCACATTTCATAAGCCAGACCATCTCACTCTCCCCCTCCCTTTTACTCCCCCACTGACAGATTAAATCCACACCAAATTCCGAGGGCAGTAGTGCAGCCATTAATGCTGGAATGGCTGGGCTGGTGTCTGATGTAAATGAAACTCCACTGATTTAGTGTTCCCCAACAAGCCTCTCTGGTGTGTTCTGATCAAAATCCTCCCTTCCAGGTACCCGTGGCCTCGTGCCCCACATAACCACAGCAAATAATGTCATCACAGCCCTAATGGGGAAGGCAGTTATAGGACAAAAGCCCCTGCAGCAAGTTGGGGATTGGGTCATCGTTCCTCTTAATGTCATGGTGCCATTTCTCCCTATTTTTAGAATTGTTCCCTTTGTACAGCAAATTGCTCAACTATAGAGAAAATCTCATCTTCATTGGCTCTCGTAGCGAGGAACCATCTTTCCTCAGCTTCTGGAAATCACACAAACCTCTAAAAGCTGAAGAGATGGATAAAACCTGGGTACACAGCTGCCTGCAAACCTCAGCTTAAACTGAAAAAAAAACCCCAAGGAGCTGCTGCAGCCACAGACTGAGCACAAAGACCTCGCAGGAAATTCTGCAGGTGTCTAAATTACCCACTCACCCTTTCAGAAGTAACTCAGGGATTCAATAAATCGGCCTGGCCTCTGTTCCTAAATTATTTCGATGCTTTTGGAACTCTTAGCACAGTTCTAAACTCCTCCACATTTTGAGGGAAGCGATGGGGAACAATGCTTTAGGAATTCTCGTGTAAGAATGTTCCCAATCACATATCCCAGCCCTTTATTTGTTATCCATGTTGCATTTTGTGGTGTCCCAGACTCCTCAGCACGGATTGAAGCTCTTTGGCTTCAGTTGCCCTCAAAGAAGAGAAAACACAAGCTGTAAATTCTGAGTTTGCAGCCTAAATAAGCCAGACAGAGCAAGAACAGTTATTATTGCCATGTTATTGGCAGGGAATTGAGACACAGGAAGATTAAGTGACTGGCCCAAGGTCACCAAAGAAGCCTCTAGCAAAGGTGAGGGCTCAGCCTGGATTTCAGAAGTCTCTGCCCAGTACTTTAGCCATCCATTCACTTGCTTTTTAAGTACCCTGTCATTATTTCCATGAGGAAAATTATGCTACTCCTGGAGAAGCCAGCACCGTGTAATTCAGCTTGTCTGAAAGGGAATATGAAATGGCAGCTTCAAAAAAAATTAACCCTCCTGCCACACAGTCTGGCAGCCCTGTCAAAACGGCTCATTTTTTACCTGCTCTTCCTCCCCTGGGTATTTAACTCCCCCCTCTCTATTCCCAGAACTGTGGTTTGGGGCTCTGTGTGTGTCACCCCACAAACTCTTCGGGTTCCCTGGGGCCCAGTGGGGGCTGTGGGCTGTACAGGAGGGACGTGGTAGCTTTGAGACACTCTCAGATGGGTGTTACTGATCCTTTATTCCCAGTTGTTGTGCCAGTGGAAGTGGGAGCTGCAGCACTGCTGCTGGTCTGGTTCAGCAGACACCCTCCAGCTTTGGGACACAGGCTGGGAGCGCTGGGGGGGTTCACCTGGAGAAGGGAAGGCTCCAGGGAGGCCTGAGAGCCCCTTCCAGGGCCTAAAGGGGCTCCAGGAGAGCTGGAGAGGGACCTGGGACAAGGGATGGAGGGACAGGACACAGGGAATGGCTTCAAAGTGAAAGAGGGGAAATTTAGATGGGATATTGGGAAGGAATTCCTGGCTGTGAGGGTGGGGGGGCCCTGGCACAGGTTGCCCAGAGAAGCTGTGGCTGCCCCTGGATCCCTGGAAGTGTCCAAGGCCAGGTTGGAGCAACCTGGGCTAGTGGGAGGTGTCCCTGCCCATGGCAGGGGAGGGAACTGGATGGGCTCTAAGGTCCTTTCCAACCCAATCCATTCTGTGATTCCGTGGTTCTGATCCTGTGTGATGTCTCCATCCCCCTGGTGCCCTGGTTTGGGACACTTCTGGTGGTGACCTCACCAAGAGAAGCCAAAGGACAAAGGAGAACCAAAGTGACAAAATGACTCTGTTTTTTGCCACAGTCAAAATCCTGCCCCAGACCTTTGAGGGTGATGCAGGTACAGCTCCTCCACCCCCACCTCCAACTCTCTTTGACTCCTCAGACAGAATTCTCCAGGTACACCTGGGCTGGGACCAAGGTCCTGAGGCTCCAGCACATTCCATAGTCACAGATCCACAGGGAGAGGCTTTTGTGACCCTTCTCCTCATGCTCTTTATTCCCTCATTACTAAGCAATTTATTGATGGAAAAAAACATTTCCATCAGCTGCACTTTAAGCCACTCTGAGCCCACCCCAGAACGAGGGGCAGGTTCTGAGGTAGATTTGGGACCTAAAAAGCCTTCGTGGTGCTCAGGTGAATCCCTAATGGATTCTATGGAGGGGAAATTAATAGGAAGCTTTGGTTAATAGATACTTCAGATAAAAGAGCGAGTGCATCTGGTCACCATGGCAACACGAGGAGCCAGCGGGGAGAGGAAATGTCACCGTGTCTGTGCCTTGACCTGCAGCACAAACAGCCTCAAAGCTGGGGGGGGGTTTGCACGTGGATGTTCCCAGTGGGGACAGAGGGACAGCTTGGATAGTCACACCCAGGGAGCTGCTGCACACAGACACACAGCAAGGTTCTCAGGGCAGTGTAAAATGGCCCCAGTGTGACCAAACCACTGTTTAGGTGTGAAAACACAATGAATTTGTGCCCAGAGTTGTGTATTCGCACCCCAGAGGGACAGGGAATGATCCCAGGTATTCCAGCACACACAGAGGAGTGGCTGAGGGAGCTGGGGGGGCTCAGCCTGGAGAAAAGGAGGCTCAGAGGGGACCTTTTCCCTCTCTGCAACTCCCTGACAGGAGGAGGGAGTCAGGAGGGGGGTCAGGCTCTGCTCCCAGGGAACAAGGGGCAGGATGAGAGGAAACGGCCTCAAGTTGTGCCAGGGGAGGTTTAGGTTGGATATTAGGGAATATTTCTTCACTGAAAGAGTTGTTAAGCTCTGGAAGGGGCTGCCCAGGGCAGTGGTGGAGTCCCCATTCCTGGAGGGATTTAAAAGCCGTGTGGATGTGGCACCTGGGGACACGGGTTAGTGGTGGCCTTGGCAGTGCTGGAGGAATGGTTGGACTCGATCCTGGAGGGCTTTTCCAACCTAAATGATCCTGTGATTCCTCCTATCCCATTGTGCAGGAAGCTGCCCTTGCACAGCACAGACATACTGGAGGTGTCACTGAACCACAGAACCATGGAATGATTTGGTTTGGAAAGGACCTTATAGCTCATCCAGTCCCACCCTGTGGCATGGGCAGGGACACCTTCCACCATCCCAGGTTGCTCCAACCCGGCCTTGGACACTTCCAGGGATGGGGCAGCCACAGGTTCTCTGGGCAACCTGTGCCAGGGCCTCCCCACCCTCCCAGGGAAGAATCCCTGAGCACACTCAGACCTCGTGTGGGAATTCTGCCACGGACACTCCAGCTCTGGCTCCCAGGAGCACCTGCTGCTCCCCGGTGACTTTTTAGCAGCTGCTGAAGTGAAAACTGGGCTCAACAGTGCCTGTTATGCAAAAGCAGTTTCTTAGCAACAAAAGTGATATTCAGTGCGAAGGCAACAGGCATTAGCGGGATAATCCACAGTAATTCCAGACAAGACCTAAAATGGGTGGATGGACTGAATAATAATCATGACAGACGGAATAATAATAATGGAAATAATGAGACTAATCTTATTTTCCCGGAAAGGAGAAAAACAGCTATAAATAAAATGCAGCGGGAGAAACCCCATGCCAATTCCCTGTATAAAGATTAGAGACACTTAAACTCAACTTATGCCCTAAAAATAGGCTCTGGTGAGTAAAGCTTTGCTCATCTAAGCCGGGCTATTTATTGCTCGAGTGTTTTCCGTCGCTCCAGGCAGGTATTGTCACTCAGGGATGGAGGGAACTGGACATAACGTCCTGTGGAGGGGATTTGAGGGAACAAATCTGTGTTTGCTGTTGGAGACGAGGCTTTGCCACCTCCAAAGCAGAAAGTTGCACCTTAAAACGCTCCATCAGATCTGTCGCAGCAACGGGGTCGCACTGGATGATCCCTGAGGGTCCGCTCCCGTTCCAGCTCAGGACATTCTGATCCCACAGAACACAAATGGTTCCCTGCAATTAAACCACGTTAGATTAACGCTGTGGAAGCCGCTGTGTCTTGAAGTTCAACTACATCAAGGAATTTAATATAAATAAAATCGGCATTAAACGTACACACGCTGTGAATTATAAACACATTTGTACGGCACCCGCTCCTCACGGATCGGCCCGCGCGAGGCACGCTGGGAAATGTAGTCCGAGCTCCGGCACGGCCCGCTTGGCGGCGCAGGCTGTTGGGGGTACTGGAACTACAACTCCCAGCATGCCTCCTGCGAGGCGGGTTGCGCGCCCTGCCCACTGCCCGCTCCCGTGCTGCCTGCTGGGAAACCGAGTGCGCGCTGCGCTGGACGGTGCGGGACGCGCCTTTCGAGGGACTACATTTCCCATCATCCTCCGCGCGGCGCGCCCCGCCCCGCGAGGCGCCATTTTGTTCCTTGGCGCAGCCTGAGATGGCGGTCGGGCCCGGGCGGTGAAGGTCCCGCCGCGCTGAGGGCAGGGGGGTCTCGTCGCCCCCCGCCCGCCCCGCGCTGGGGCCGCGCCGGAGCCGCCGGTCCATGGCCAGGACGCGGCCCCCGGCGCCATGGACCTGCGCACGGCCGTGTACAACGCGGCCCGCGACGGGAAGCTGAAGCTGCTGCAGAAGCTCCTGGGCAGCCGCAGCCGTGAGGAGCTGGAGGCGCTGACGGCGGGGCCGGGCGGCGGCGGCGGCCCCGGGGCGGGCAGCACCCCGCTGCTGATCGCGGCGCGGCACGGGCACCTGGAGGTGGTGGAGTACCTGCTGGATCACTGCGGGGCCCGCGTGGAGGAGGGCGGCTCCGTCAGCTTCGACGGCGAGACCATCGAGGGGGCCCCGCCGCTGTGGGCGGCCTCGGCCGCCGGGCACCTGGGGGTGGTGCGGAGCCTCCTGGACCACGGCGCCTCGGTGAACCAGACCACGCTGACCAACTCCACCCCGCTGCGGGCCGCCTGCTTCGATGGGCACCTGGAGATCGTGCGGTACCTGGTGGGCGAGCGCGGGGCCGACCTGGAGGTGGCCAACCGGCACGGGCACACGTGCCTGATGATTTCGTGCTACAAAGGGCACCGGGAGATCGCCCGCTACTTGCTGGAGAAAGGGGCCGACGTGAACCGGCGCAGCGTGAAGGGGAACACGGCCCTGCACGACTGCGCCGAGTCCGGCAGCCTGGAGATCCTGCAGCTCCTGCTCCGCTCCAAGGCCCGCATGGAGAAGGACGGCTATGGAATGACGCCCCTGCTCGCCGCCAGCGTCACCGGCCACACCAACATCGTGGAGTACCTCATCCAGGGGGGGCTGCAGCAGGAGGAGGCTGCGGGGAGCCAGAGCGGGACCTGCGCCTCGGGTGGGAGCCATCAGAGGGGCTGCAGCGCCGGCAAGGAGACTCAGGGCTGCCAGGAAGAGGGGGGTGAGGGATGTGGTGCCTCGGCTTCCAGCCAGGACGAGGTCCCGACCGTGTTCTGCACTCGAGAGGCGGCTGTGGAAGCGCTGGAGCTGCTGGGTGCCACGTTTGTGGACAAGAAACGTGACCTCCTGGGAGCCCACAAGTACTGGCGGAGGGCGATGGAGCTGCGCTGCGAGGGCGGGAAGTACCTGCCCAAACCCGAGCCCCGGCAGCTGGTGCTGGCCTATGACTATTCCCGGGAGGTGAATTCTCTGGAGGAACTGGAGGCCCTGATCACGGATCCCGACGAGATGCGGATGCAGGCGCTGCTGATCCGGGAGCGCATCCTGGGCCCTTCCCACCCCGACACTTCCTACTACATCCGCTACCGCGGCGCCGTCTACGCCGACTCCGGCAACTTCGAGCGCTGCATCAACCTGTGGAAGTACGCCCTGGACATGCAGCAAGGCAACCTGGAGCCTCTCAGCCCCATGACTGCCAGCAGCTTCCTTTCCTTTGCCGAGCTTTACTCCTACGTGCTCCAGGACCGCTCCAAAGGCGCTTTAGCCACCCACCTGGGCTTCTCCGACCTCATCGGGGTGCTGAGCAAAGGGGTGCGGGAGGTGGAGAGGGCCCTGGTGCACGGCAAGGACCCCGTGGCCGACTCGGTGCAGTTCACCAAGACGTTGGCCATCATCCTACACCTGGTGTTCCTGCTGGAGAAGGTGGAGTGCACCCCGGAGCAGGAGCACCAGAAGCGCCAGACCATCTACCGCCTGCTCAAGTGCAGCCCCCGGGCCAAGAACGGCTTCACCCTCCTGCACATGGCCGTGGACAAGGACACCACGACGGTGGGGCGTTATCCCGTGGGCAAATTCCCGTCGCTCCACGTGGTGAACTTGCTCCTGGAGTGCGGGGCCGACCCGGACAGCCGCGACTACGACAACAACACCCCCCTGCACGTCGCCGCCCGCAACAACTGCCCGCTCATCATGAGGGCCCTGATGGAGGCCGGGGCGCACATGGATGCCACCAACGCCTTCAAGCAGACGGCCTACGAGCTGCTGGACGAGAAGCTGCTCACCAAGAGCACGATGCAGCCCTTCAACTACATCACCCTCCAGTGCCTTGCTGCTCGAGCCCTGGACAAGCACAAGATTCCCTACAAGGGGTTCATCCCCGAGGAGCTGGAAGCCTTCATTGAGCTGCACTAGGGCACGAGAGTTGATGTCCCCCAGCCTTTCCCTCGCCTGTCCCACCCCATGGAGGTTGTGCAGCTGGAGGTCTCGGGCTGTCCTCAGCTGGGTGCTGGGTGCTGAGCTTTGTCCCCATCTGTCACCACAAAGCTGGCGAGTCAGGGCAGGGAGGAGGAGGCTCGAGAGCTCATGGCTGTTGTCACCTTCAGGTACCAGCTCTCTCCAGTGCGCTGTGCCCACAGAAGGGCACAGCCCCTGCCCTTTGCCATCTTGTCCTGAGAAGGAGGGAGAATGGAGATTCCCTGGGACTTGCTGCCTCTCCCATTAGTGCTGGATTAACTCAGTGTTCAGCTTTGGAGCAGCTACACACCCCCCACGTGCTCTGGCCCTCCCCAGCCCACACATCCAACACACAGAAAGCAAGTGAGGAATAAAACACCTTCCAACTAATTCCTTCCCCTCCCTCTTGTCAGATTTGGGACAGCACAAGTCCAGCAGCTGAGGGGCTCGTGCTCTGCTGAGGGAGTTCCTTGCATGGCACAGGGCTGGGTGTGCTGAGGATGGGGTATTTTTCCCTCTCTTGGTTGGCCAAATGGTGTTTTAAGGCCTGAGATGTCCATGATTGTGCATAAAGCTGGGATGTTTTTTCTCTCGTAGAGCCAGGCCCTATCTATGCTGCAAGACTTCTCCAGTCCTGTAAGATAGAGGAAGGTCAGTTCTGGTTATACAGTTTCATCCATAGATCTCGGGGTTTATGAATGGGGAGGAAAAACTTACTTTAAAACCCAAGTTGAAACACGTGATGTTCAGGCCCTTGGCTCGCCCATTCCACCCCTGTGTGCTCCATTCCCAGTGTGGAAGTGCTTTAGCTCCAGGGGTCAGCAGGGACTGAGCTGTGAGGGTGGATGTGGCCAGGTTTTGGAGCCATAACAGCAAAGTCTGAACCATTTCTGAGGCTGTAGGAAGCCCTGTAGGGCAGGAGGTACCTGTAGTGTGAGGATGCCTGGGGGGGTTATTTAAGCAAGTGAGTGTTTGTGCCATGTTTGCACCAGGGTGAGCTGGAGGAAGAAGAAACAAATGAAAGTTTAAGGTACCTCCTTGTCCTTTGGAGGTTTTAGTCTCATCTCCTTGGCCTCTGTTAATTATCCCATGACTTAAACCTCCGTGCAGTGGGTTCTTAGCAGCTGGTTTGGGCTTTTGATTCTTTTTTTGTTTTGTTTTGTTTGTTTTTTTTTCTCAACTTTTCTGAGGATGGTGCTACTTCAGAGGTGGAATTTGAAGTCTCACCTGGCTGCTGTTTGGACAAGCTCCTTCCTTGAATTAGGATCTGCACACACCTTGGTTTTTAAGGCTTTTAGGGCAGGTTTTTGCCTCCACGAGCAGAACCCTCTGTGGTGGAAAACAAACAAGTTTCCAGTGGTTTGTCCTCGTGCAGGGGGGGGTGACAGGGCTTGGGCAGCCTGTGGCTCATTTCTTGGCCCTGAGCAGGGTGGGAAGCACAGCTGGGGAGGGGGAGAAGCAGCTGCCTTGGAGCTTTGGGAAAGGTCCCACTTTTGGGAGAGCAGACCCCTGGCACCACCCGTGCTCTATGTGCTACTGAAGCTTCTCTACTTGTATTTATCAGCCTCAATAACCAATGCTCTCTGCCCCTTAAAGATATTGTAGAGCTGCCATTACATTTTTGCAGTGTTAACTATAACATTTATTTATAAAGCAAGGAGGTTTAACTTGAATTGAGCTGTAAAGTGCAGAGTTAGTTTAGCTGCCTTCTATTTTTGTTGTTTTGTTTTGTTTTGTTTTGTTTTTTCTTTTTTGGCTGAAACCTGACCTAAACTGCAGGAATGGGATTTGTTTCCTTTGTGAGCTGATGAGCGCTCTTAACTTTAAATAATAAAACAAAAAAAATGGCTGCTAGAATGCAAGTGCCTTGGACTTCTTCCTGGGAAGCCTCTATTTCCAGCTTGTTTCCCCAGGGATGGGACACTGTGGGTATGGAAATATGGGGTGTTTGCAATCAACAGGTGTGATGGATTCGTTGCTACTCCTGGGAGAAAACTAATCTGTGCTGCAGTGGCAAATGTTTCCCCTGGAAAAGGATAACACTGACACTGAAATGACACCTTTCCTTATATATTTTTGCCTTGTATTTTGATGGAAATGAAAGAGTGTGGAAGGATCTGTGTTGACTCAGGTGTTGCCTGCCTTACACACCTGGGACAGTGGGCACAGCAAGCAGAATTTTTGTTATCAATTGATATTTTTCAACCCCAAATCTGTTGGTGGGAGGGCAAAACCAGAGGGATTAAAGGTACTGGAGTTAGTTCCACACAAGGATCTGGGTTTCCAAAAATGCTTTAGCCTTCCCCAGTGTCTGCAAATCTGTGGGAAGGGCTTCTCCCATCCAGATATTCCTCCTGTGCTCCAGGTGATCTTCAGGTGTGTGGGAGAGCAGGGGCCAGGCAGGTACAGGGAGCCAGGTGGCCTCAGGACAGAGGCAGTGGCTGATCAGTGCAATTCCATCTGGGAGCAGAGAGATGGGAAGGGAATTATTCCATGCAGAAGCCACCCTGGAGCTGGGATCTTGTGGTCAGGGAGCTTGGGGATCCAGTCAGGTGCAACAGCCCCAAGGAGGAGAATATTTTGTGTGGTAGAAAAAGCTTTTTTTGTTTTGGTTTGGGGTTTTTTTTATTATTATTTTTAACACATAAATCATGTGTAATTACACAGAGGGCCCAGCAATTGAAGGTTGATAGTAATTACAGGGTGGGAGAACTCACTGCATGATTCAGGGGTAATCACACTGAACAGGCCTCATTTATTGTAGGTGTTGTCTGGGCCAGCTCCATGTGGGGCAAAACGTGGAGTTGTGGGGAGCAGGGCAGTGTTTCAGGGATTATTTTGTTAATTATGTTGGACAGAGAAGAGTTTTGTTCCACTGGGGTGGCTGCTGTACCCCACACATCCTCCCCTCTCCCTGTCTGTGATCCAGGCACACTGGATGAGGCTGTGCTGAGGTTGTTTACAAGCTGGAGCAGCTTCCAGTTGCCTAATTCCGTGTGATGTTTATTTATAGCAGGAGAGGAGCTGGGGAAAGAGGGATGTGTGTGTTCTGCTGAGGGGAGGAACTGTCCTGCACCAACTGCAGGGAGGCATGAGTTGCATTAACACAACACCTACTTAACAGAAAATAGAGAAATAAAAGGAATTTGAGCACTTGGAGGATTCCAGCAGGCTCTGGAAAGAGTAGATGAGTTAATCTGTTGTCACTGGGTCCTGCAGAGTTGAAATCCAAACAGGTTGAAAGCTGGGAGCCAACAGTTGGTGGCATCTTCTAAACACCAGGGCTGGTCTGTGGTTCTTGTGCTGCACAGGAGGGAAGAGTTTGGTTTGGCCAGGAACTGATGGCTTGGGCTGGAACTAAGGAGGTCCAGGAGGAGCTGAACCTCCTTGGAGAGGGAAGGAAGAAGACAAACCTGTGGACAGATCCATGAGAAAGGACCTGTGGCCTCCAAGGAGGAAATTCAGTGGGATTTAAATGCAGAACTGTAACAGCCACTGCTTTGGTGCAGTTAAAGAGCAGGGACACTCTCCAGCTCAGAGCTTGCCCTGGAGCTCAGGCAGTGCCCAGGTTCTCCAGGATCCCCCTGCAGACATCCTGAGGGACACAAGCTGCTGGAAAATGAAGAGGCAGCAGTTGCAGCTCTCCACACAGGGTGGGAAGAGAGGCCCGTTCTCCTTCGTGCTGGTCCTTGGTGTCCTCAGAGGAGCCAGAGCTGAGGAGATTCCTGTTCTCCATGCTGGGGGTTCCTGTCTCAGTGTCAGCTCTGTCTCTAGGCTGGGCCTTGTCTGGGAGGAGATGCTGGTGCACAGGGAGCCTGAGGTAGAGCCAGAGAGGGAGAGAGAAACCTGGACACTGTAGAGCTCAGTGCTCCCTGAGCAGGGCATAATGTCAGTCAGAGTCTTCTCTGAGGCCTTAGTGTCTCATACAGGGCTTGGTCGTGAGGCTTCCATGGTTTTTGGACAAGCAGTACAGTCCAGAATTAGGCCCTGAGAGGGCCCAGCTTGGGCAGTCCCAGGTCCAGGATGGTTTGGTGGGGTCCTGAGCTTCGGCTGCTCTGGGCTTGGAACATGCTGGGCCAGACCTGGAGTGACAGCAGCACACACCCCCCTGCAGAAACACCAACACCTGGACTGGCATCACCTCCCTCTGTCGATCACAGTGGCCCTCGGGATCCACTTTAACATGGATGTGGCTCCTCAGCTCCCCCGAGGGGCAGGAATTGGGTGGGAGGAGTCGGGTGAGGAGTCAGGTGAGCCCTGCCCTGCTCCAGTCACAGGGTGAGCTGGCTCTGGGCTCTGCTCCACCCAGGGAACAGCCCCTTTCCCAGTCACTCGGTGGCTTTGGGGTGACCTCTGCTGACGATCAGGAAAATGGCTGTGCCTGGAACGCTGGAGGAAGAGGGAGGGATCTGAGGCTTTGCTCCAGGTGCCCTCCTGGTGTTAAAGCTCAGTAGGCACCTGCCTGGTACATCCCTCACCCAGGTCCTGCAGAACACCCTCCCACCCCTCATCCCCTGCTCTCTCCAGCCCCCTGCATTGCTCTGCTCAGTGCTTTTGCTTTTCCATCCCACCTTTTCCTCAAAGGCAGTAACAGAAATAGGTGGGATAATCTCAGCAGGGAACATTTTACAACAGCCAGTCTGACAGGGCCTGGTCCCACCTCCAGCCTGGTACAGGGGGTAAGAATGGAGGAGTGGACACTTGGCTTCTGCCTCCCTGGACTTTGTGCTTCCCCCTCTCATCCCACTTTCATTAAGCATTTTTTCCCCAAGCACAGCTTTGCTGTAAAGATTCTTATACCTGATGTGTAACCTCAGCTCTGTAGGTTTTCTTAAATACAAAACCACTCCTGGGAATTTTGTCTTTCACAACCAAAACCTTCTGTATCTAGTTCAGAGGGGAACTGGGAACAGGGATCTCTGGTGCCTCAGCCCAGAGTCCTGCAGCCTCTCTGGAGTTGCTGAAGCTGCTTTCCAGAACCTTCCTGGGGCTGATGTGAGGGGAGTGGGGACCGCTGGAAGAAAATAGTGGGACCTTGTGGTGCTCAGCACCTTGGCAGGAGGGCAGAGTGACTCCCCAGAGTGACTCCCCAATCCCTGAAGATTGTCCCTCAAATGATTTGCTCAGTGCCATCTCCCAGCCCTTTCCACCTGACATGCAGAACAGTTTTTCCTGTATCCCTGACTGCCCCTTTTCTAATTCTGCAGGAAAGAACTGGAGAAACACAAATAAATCCATTGAAATTTATTTATAAAATCTTCAAGTAGCCCCAGAAAATCAGGAAAATAGTTTTCTCAGTAACTCAAAAATAATCACAGGGCAAACAGTCCCAGGAGGTCCAACGTAAAATCAGGAATTTTCCTCTGGGCTTCAGGGAAGTGGCACCCTTGACCCCCAGAGAAATGAGATTAGTCCCAGTCCCAGCAGAATCACAATAATCTAGGATTTGAAATTAGTTTTGCCTCTGACCCTGATCAGACATGGTGCCTGGTTTGTCCCTCGCTGTCCTGTGGCCCAGGGGGGACAGTTTCCACCTGCATCGTGTTGTGGTCCCCGATCTGAACCATCCGCGCGTTCTGGATCACGATCCCTCCCGGGCCTGGCATGATGTTGTAGTGGCCTGGTGGGAGCAGTGAGTGGGAATTGGGGGGACCCATCTGAGCAGGTGGGGGGTGCCCAGCAAAGGGAGGGAGCGTGGGGTTGTTGGGGGGACACCACTGTTGGGGGGATGGCTCTGGTGGCCACGGCTGTGTCGCTGCTGGAAGCACCTGGGACGGGCGGCCAAGGCTCAGGGCAGCCAAGTTCTGCTGGGCCTGCTGCCATTCCCAACACAGCTGGAGTTTCCTTCTCTGCATCTGCTCCCACATGGCTTTCTTCTGGCTGATCTTCTTGGGGTTGAAAGTGTTGCTCACAACCCTGGAGAACAGAGGAGAGCTCTCATCCAGGATCACCAGCGCGCTGAGCATCCTGGGGATCTGACCCTGCTCCAGGGCGTTCTCCTTGGGTAAAAACGGGATGACTGAGTAGTGCTTGGCTGGGTCCTGGATGGACTGCATCAGGGCAGTGTCTGTCTGGAACAGACACAGGTTGCAGATGAAGTTCTTGGTCAGCAGGAGGATCATGAAGGCAGAGTTTTCCATCGCCTCCAGGAAGCCCCCCATGCGGCTGCGTCCGGCAACGGAGAAATCCTCGCAGAGCGTGGCCCCATTGGACACCCCCATGCTCTCCAGCCGGTTCTTGACCCGCTGGGCAACAACCTCATCTTCACTGGCATGCAGGACAACAAACGTGAAGAACTTGCCACCATCTGGCTCTGACAGGGACTCTGGGTCCATGGCTGGGAGAGGAGGAGGAGGCCAGGCTGGAGAGGGGGATGAGCGCAGGGGAGGGGGATTTAAGTTGGAAGGAGATTCCTGAAGAGAAGGAGGAAAGGTTGAGGAGAAGGAGCAAGTTGGAGGAGGAGGAAGGGAACAGGTTGAAATAGAAGCAGATGTAGAGTTACAGGGAATGCCTGCTGGAATATCAGAGTCCCCCATGGATATGTGAGCAGGATCAGTCCCCACTGCAGCTCCTGGGTCAGGAAGACCAGTAGGTAATTGCTTCTCATCCTGCTTTTCATCCATGTTTTCTCTTGGAGCAGGAGGTTCTGTCACTGTGCTGGGAATATCACTGCTCTGGACAGGCTGGATCACAGCCCCCTCTGAGGGAACAGGGAGCACTGAGGGGCAGGAACTGCCCTGCAGAACCTCCTCTGGCCGGGGCACTTGGCCACCTGTGTCCTGGCCGGGGTGGGAGCTGGGGCTGCTGGTCCAGCTGGACTCCTGAGGGCTCTGCGTGTCCCCATCGGGGTGTCCAGCACTGCTGGGCTGGGGGACACCCTCGGGGGGAGAGGGATGGCTGTGGCAAACAACTGTTGGCGATGCACTGACCTCCAAACAGCTGGGGAGGGAGCAGCTCCCCGTGGAGCACAAGGTCCGCGGGGCCGAGAGCTCGGAGTTTCCTCCGATCGGCACCGGAGAACTTCTCACCACGTAGTCGGAGCTGCCCCCACGGAGAAATCCCGTGTCCTCATTGGATCTCAGCGTCCAAAATCTGTCACTTGGGCCCATGCTGGGAGCAAAGCCCTGTTTGTCTTGGTCCTCAGGTGGGATGTTGTTGAGCATTCCCTGCTGAGTGTCCTGGCAGGCTTTGGTGGCAGCCTGGCAGGCTTTGGCCCAGGCCTCGGGACTGCACAGCTTTTCCTGTGCCAACACTTTGTACACCTCTGCCAGAAGTGCCATGGCACCTGCATCCAGCTGGGGAGGCTGCACATCCTCCCCATCCTCCTGCGTTCCTGCAGCACCCAGTTTGGTCTGATGGACATACTGGGCTGCTGGGTTATCCCTCAAGGCATCCAAGCAAATCCTTGCATCCGTGTCTTGCCCCAGACTAAGCAAGACCATGGCTTGCAGTAACTTGCTGCTGGGCCCAGGTATCAGGTGCTTCAGTTTGTGTTTGAGGCTCAGGAGTTTATCTTGTGGGACTTGGGATAGAATATTAAACACGTCCTCAAAGCTTGGCTGGAGCTCAGTGCTCTGTGCCATCTCAGCAGCTGCTGGCCCAGAGCATGGAATGAAGCAGCAGGGATGGGAAAATCATCTTATGGCAAAGGTTTGTTCCCATGTGGGGCTCGGGGATGTCCCAGGTGCACTTCTCCTACCACATGAGCTCTTTGCTGTCTTGGGCTTGTCTTGGAACTGGGATATCTCTGTCCTGGGGAACCTGTGAGGAGAACAGAGGACAATGCAGAGAGGGTGATGTGGGGAGCTGAGGGGATGCTCCCGAGGCTCGTGGAACTCCCAGATGCTCCCTCACAGCTTGCAAGTATTTTTGCCTCTGTTCTGTGCTTGTAGCTGTGCCAGTGCTCCGTGCATTATCCCCACTCTGTGATAAGCAAAGAGCACGTTCCTTACATTCATTTCACATTAATGGTGACTGGTTTTAAATAATTGCTGAAATAGTGATGCATTTAGGTAAATGTGTGTCCGTCTCCTCCAGGCAGCTGGTTCCAGGGGCCTCACAGGTTCCTTGTGCTGGCAGTCAAGGAATAAAACAATCTTGGAGGAAACCCTTTCCACCTGATAATCCATGTGCATCCCCTGTCAGGCTGCTGATCGTGGAGTGGTTTGGGTTTGGAGGGACCTTTAAGATCATCCAGTCCCACCCCCTGGCATGGGCAGGGACACCTTCCACTAGCCCAGGTTGCTCCAAGCCCTGTCCAACCTGGCCTGGGACACTTCCAGGGATGGGGCAGCCACAGCTTCTCTGCCCAACCTGTGCCAGGGCCTCCCCACCCTCCCGGGGGAATTCCTTCCCAATATCCCATCTAACCCTGCTCTCTGGCAGTGGGAAGCCATTCCCCCTTGTCCTGTCCCTCCAGCCCCCTGTCCAAAGTCTCCCTTGGAGCCCCCTGGATCCTTCTCCAGGTGAACCCCCCCAGCAATCCCAGCCTGGCTCCAGAGCAGAGGGGCTCCAGCCCTCGGAGCATCTCCATGGTCTCCTCTGGACTCACTCCAGCGGTTTCACATCCTTCTGATGTTTTGGGGCCCCAGAGCTGGGACTGGGGACATTGTATCCCCCTCCTCAGCTGATCCCTGAGCCCCCGCACTCACCCAAGGCCTCTGACCGGGGTTTAATTAAACAGCAGAAGCGTCCGGAGCAGAGGAGCAGATTCCCGGTGGGACACCGCTCCAGGCGCTGCCTGAGCACTGCTGCAGGAACTCTCCCTGCCGCAGGAACTTTCCCTATTTAAAGGGAGCCCCAGCAACTGCCCCCAAATACCTCTCGACTGTGGAAACTTTCTACTTTCAGTCTCCTCGTTTCCGCTCTCATAAAAATCCTCCAATTGCCCAACGAGCGCGGAAGTTGGAGCGGGCGGGGAGGGGGGGGCAGCGCTCGGGTCCGATCCCCGCGGGAGCCGGGGAGGGATGGGATGAGCCGGGAAGGGAAGGGATCAGCCGGGAAGGGAAGGGATCAGCCGGGAAGGGAAGGGATGAGCCGGGAAGGGATCAGCCTACCTGCGGCCGGTCCCGGTGCCCGGGGCAGGCGGAAGCGGCGCGGGGCGATGGGCACGAACGGGGCGGAGCGGGGCGGGACCGGGGAACCGGGACAGGGGCAGCTCTTCCAGGGCTTGGGGACCGGGACAGGGGCAGCTCCTCCAGGGCTTGGGAATTGGGCAGGGGCTCGGGGAACCGGGATAGGGGACAGCTCTTCCAGAGCTTGGGGACCGGGACAGGGGGCAGCTCCTCCAGGGCTTGGGGACCAGGGCCAGGTCTCGGTGACCAGGGGACAGCTCCTCCAGGGCTCGGGGAACCGGGACAGGGGACAGCTCTTCCAGGGCTTGGAAATTGGGCAGGGGCTCGGGGAACCGGGATAGGGGACAGCTCCTCCAGGGCTTGGGGACCAGGGCCAGGTCTCGGCGACGAGGGGACAGCTCCTCCAGGGCTTGGGGACTGGGACAGGGGCTCGGGGAACCGGGACAGGGGACAGCTCCTCCAGGGCTTGGGGGCCAGGGCCAGGTCTCGGTGACCAGGGGACTCCAGCAGCAGCATCTCAGCCCCTCCGTGAGCCGCCACCTCCCCTGACTGGACCAGCCCTGCCCGGTGTCCACCCCCTGAGAACGTGGAGGTGACACCAAAAGATTTAATTAAAAAACCAAAACAAAACAAACAAAAAAACAGAACAAAACCAAAAAGGCAAAATATGAGCTCCTCTTGAGATGTTTTGAGAACTTGAATAAAACCCTCGGTCAGTAGCTTAATAAATTCAAGGTGACAATGCATAAGGGAACTTGAAAACATCTAGTCCAGGTGTCATTCATGGGTTTGGGTACATTTCCTAACACTTGACTAACACTGGTGGAGGATGCTGATTAAAAGCTAAGAAATGTGAATTTAGGGGGAATAAAATAAACTTGAAGCTGCGAGTCTAAGAGAGAAATATTGGTAGCAAATACACAATAAGAATGCAGTTGTTGGTGGGGAGGATTCAGAGCAGTGGGGGCACTGCCTCTAGGAAGTGTTGGAAGTGGGATGAGTGAGGCTGGATAGCCCAGGATCCAGAGAGGTGAGAGGAGACAGGAGTGGGACATGAACAGAAGCACCTGAGCCTCAGGCAGAAGTCTTGGGGACAAAATAATTAAGATATTTTTCTGCTTAAGAGAGCATGGGACCTGCTAAAAGCACTTTGGTTTTTTTTCCCCTCCAGCAGGACCAAGCTGGCCAGAGAAGAGATTTGGTAAAATGCAAACTTTGAAGCAGCTCAGGTAAGGGGAGAACTCGACACTGCAGCTTTGGGTTCACACAAACCCGCACGTCTTTGAACACAGGTCACGCTTTATTCTGATGTCTGCTCAGCAGCCCCAGCACAGGGGCCATGACAGAACACAAGTTACCAAAATAAATTATATTAGGAGTTGTTACAAAGCATTGTTGGCTGGGAAAGAACCAGCACCTACACTCCCCCGCTCCCCCCTTTTTAATAACAGGATATCCTAATCCCATGGCAGAGTAACTCCTGGGAAAAGCTGCCTTGTTTGCCATCTTAGTGGTTGTGAAGTGTTTCAGGCCTGGAGTTACACAATAACGACCCCTGGAGTCAGTCACTGAACTTTAGGAAAGACAAACCCCTAAAAACCGTGGTGATTAAAGAAAACCCCCCCCTACTGAGTGTTTCTCCGTGAAGGAAGAAGTGTTTGGGTGATCCCTGAAGAGAAATCTCTTAGTGATGAGCAGCTCCAGCTGTGCCAGATGTGCCACATCCTGCCGAGCCTCCCCGGAAGCACAAGAGGCACAGAGGAAGTGTCGTGGCTGTGCCGGGTATTTTTAAACTCGCAGAAGGCGGGAAACGGCATCAAAAGCCCAGCTCAGCATCTTCTCGAGTTTTCCACGGCTTGGGTGAATTAAAAACAAATCCAACGTTAAAAAAAAATGAGTTGAGACGACTTCTTCTCTGCCACAGCTTGTCTCAGCAAGAATCAGCCGCTCACACGGGCAGCTGGGCTGACAAAGAGCTGAAGTGCAGGTCCCCATCTTCCCTTTCAGAGCAGCAGTGATTTAAAAACAGTAAATCAAGATACACAACCCCCCCCCCCCCCGGTTATTATATCTCCTGGCAACTGCATCTGACTGCAAACTCAGAGCAGGAGGCACTTGTGGCACAACTGGACACACGACTAAAACATCAAGGGCTGTTCTAACCAGGGAGCCTCGGCCAGAAGAGCTGGAATTTATCAGAGACCTTCTTCTGGTGTTCTAGTTTTTATCTCCCTTGCAGCCAGTGCCACCTGTGTCTTTCTCTGCCTCCTCCTCCAGCTTCCCTGCCTTCTTCACTTTCCCTGCCTTCCCTTCCAGCTTCTCTGCCTTCCCCTCCCTCTTCCCTGCCTTCTTCATCTTCCCTGCCTTATCCTCCGGCTTCTCCGCCTTCCTCAGCTTCCCTGTCTCCTCCTCCAGCTGCCCTGCTTCCATGTCCTGCTTCCCTGCCTTCCTCACCTTCCCTGCCTCCTCCTCCAGCTTCTCTGCCTTCTTCATCTTCCCTGCCTCCTCCTCCAGCTTCTCTGCCTTCTTCATCTTCCCTGCCTCCTCCTCCAGCTTCCCTGCTCCCTTCTCCTGCTTCCCTGCTTTCTTCACCTTCCCTGTCTCCTCCTCCAGCTGCCCTGCTTCCATGTCCTCCTTCCTTGCCTTCTCCTCCAGCTTCTCTGCCTTCTTCATCTTCCCTGCCTCCTCCTCCAGCTGCCCTGCTCCCTTCACCTTCTCTACCTCCTCCTCCAGCTTCCCTGCTTCCTTCTCCAGCTTCTCTGCCTTCTCCTCCCACTTCCCTGCCTTCTCCTCCAGCTTCTCCAGCACTCCATACCATTGCCCTAGGATCCTGTTGGTTCCCTCGGGCTCTCTGGGTGTCTCAGTCACCCCCTGTGATGCCGGAGCCTTTTCCAACAGGGGTAACTTTCCATCAGTCACCACCTCTCTCCTCTTCTGCTTTCTGCTGCCCTGTGCCACCTCAGCCATGGCCCTGAAGGGTCCCACGAGCCAGTTCAGAGGGATGCTGTGAGTGACATACTCAAACAGGACATCGAGGGACCTCCGGGCTTCTGTCGCACGGTCCTGGCTCTGCCTCAGGGTGATGCTGGAGAGGTCCTGGAAAGACATGGCACTGGAAAAAGAGCTGTGGAGCTTGTGGATATTTCGAGTGGCCTGATACACAGCCTCTTGGACGTTGTTGGGGAGGCCTTGGATGCTGGTTTTCAGGTTCTCATAGACAGGCTGTAGCTGCTGGGTGATGATCCTCAGCATAGTTAGAGTCCGGGACTCTACCTGCTGGGAGAGAGACAGCTCAGTTACCAGAGCAGGTGGGATGGCCACCAGCCACCTGAGGCCAGGTCACATACACCTTCCAGGGATACCTCTGGCTGGCAGGCAGTTTGAACTTGGTTTCCTTTGGGTTGTGTCAGGCACCACTCCACCCAGAGCTTATGGAGCCTCTCCTGCCCTTCCAGCAGCTTCTGGCCAAATCCCTGTTTCACAGATTCAATCTGATGGGAAAAATGAGAGGAACAGCTGTATTGCAAGCACACACAGAGAGGCACAAGTGCTCCCCTCCCAGGGAGGGATCCAAGGTGACACGTAGCTGGTGCAGGGTGGAGGAAGAGCTTCCAGCTGGAGAGCAGGGCAGGAAGGCTACAGACAGGAGGAAAGGGGGGAAAGCGTGTTTGTACCAGTTTTATTGCCATCTGTAGTCGTGAGAGGGTGTCCTGGGTGCTCTGCCTGATGCACTGCAGCTTGTGGAGGGAGAGCTGGTAGGCTCTGAGCCGGACTCTGCTGGACAGGGACCCCAGGCGCACAAAGTAACTCCGCTGCTCTTTCTGCTCCTCCACGGAAACCATCCCAGACCCCTCCACGCTGGTGGCCAGTTTACCTGGAGGAAACAAGAACAGAGATGCAGCTGGGCTTCATTCCCCCAGCTGTGAGGAGGTGGGAGAGGTCAGATCACCCGTGGGAGAACAGGAGGGTTGCTGTGGGAACAGGAGAGGTTTGTGGTCGCTCAGGTGTTAAAGGCAGTCCCTGCTCAACATGTTCTCTTCAGAAAAGCAGACTTGATGGAGAGGTTGAAGCGTGAACCCATGTGTTTATTTACCTTGAGGCTGATGGTCAAGGATCAATAAATGCTTGAACTCTGTCCTATACCATGTGGCAATTTGGTGTTGGCAAATTCAGAGCTACCTGTCTGCTTCACAAGCTGAGTCTTGCTGTGTCAGGTGCTCTCTAGTCACGTGGGAAAGGATTTGCATTTAGAGCCGCCAAGTAAGTAGTTTTTTACCTAATTCCTCCTCTGTCATCGGGAGGAAGTGATCCACCAGATCTTCTGACATCCCCAGCACAGATTCCACACCACCAGCCACTGCCTGGCTCACTGCCTTGGCCTTGCTTATGCTGTTGGTCACCACTGAGTTGGTCATCTCCACGCCCCCCTGGAGGGCCTCCCTGCTCTGCTCCAGGGCTGTGCTTATCTTGCTCGAGATGGTGCCATAGGCAGCATCCAGAGCTGTACTGACTGTAGAGGTGACCACAGATTTGGTCTTCTCAACACTATCTTGAACAGCCCCTTTGGTCAGGTCCACTGCCTCGGTCACCTTGGTGGTCACCAGCTCCTTGGCACCTTGGGCAGCCCCTACAGCTGCACTGATGGTGGAAGCAACTGCAGACTTGGTCCTGTCCACACTGTCCTCCACCATGTGTTTGGTGACATCCACGGCCTCTGTCACCTTGTTGGCCACCAGGTCCTTGGCTCCTTGGGCAGCTTCCACAGCGTTGACAATGGTGGAAGCAACAGCAGACTTGGTCATGTCCACACTGTCTTCTACAATGTGCTTGCTGAGGTCCACTGCCTTGGTCACCTTGTCTGCCACCAGCTCCTTGGCTCCCTGGGCAGCCTCCACAGCATTGACAATGGTAGAAGCAACAGCAGATTTTGTCCTGTCCACACTGTCCTCCACCACATGTTTAGTGACATCCACAGCCTCTGTCACCTTGCTGGTCACCATGTCCTTGGC
>NW_020884996.1:131413-139119 GCF_003945725.1 Corapipo altera
GCAGCCCCTACAGCTGCACTGATGGTGGAAGCAACAGCAGACTTGGTCCTGTCCACACTGTCCTCCACAATGTGCTTACTGAGGTCCACAGCCTCTGTCACCTTGTTGGTCACCAGCTCCTTGGCACCTTGGGCAGCCTCCACAGCGTTGACAATGGTGGAAGCAACAGCAGACTTGGTCCTGTCCACACTGTCCTCCACCATGTGTTTGGTGACATCCACGGCCTCTGTCACCTTGGTGGTCACCAGCTCTTTGGCTCCCTGAGCAGCCTCCACAGCACTGTTAACAGTGGAGGTGACCACTGACCTGGTCAGCTTGACACTGTCCCCAACCACATTTTTGGTGAGGTCCACAGCTTCGGTGACTTTATCAGCCACGGCTTCTCTGGCCTCACAGGCAGCGTCCATGGCAGATGTGACCTTGGTGGAAACCAGCTGCTTGGTGTCCGAGAGCACCTACAGCAGAGGGAGAGGCAGAGAAAGATATTTTAGGGGATAAAAAAAAGTATGTGTCCAGTTCTGGGCCCCTCAGTTCAAGAAGGACATTGAGGGGCTGGAGCAGGTGCAGAGGAGAGCAACGAGGCTGGGGAAGGGACTGGAGCACAAGTGCTGTGAGGAGAGGCTGAGGGAGCTGGGGCTGTTCAGCCTGGAGAAGAGGAGGCTCAGGGGAGACCTCCTCACTCTCTGCAACTCCCTGACAGGAGGGGGGAGCCAGGGGGGGTTGGTCTCTTTTCCCAGGCAACCATCAGCAAGACAAGAGGGCTCGGTCTGAAGCTGTGCCAGGGGAGGTTTAGGTTGGAGATTAGGAAGAATTTCTTTGCAGAGAGGGTGCTCAGCCCTTGGAATGGGCTGCCCAGGGAAGTGGGGGATTCTCCATCCCTGGAGGTTTTTAAGCTGAGACTGGATGTGGCATCAGTGCCATGGGCTGGGAACCACAGCGGGGTTGGATCAAGGGTTGGACTTGATGATCTCAGAGGTCCCTTCCAACCCAGCTGATTCTCTCATTCTATAATTCTATGATTTCCTCCCTGAAAAACCCTTTCCATGTCGGTTAGTTCACTTGCAATCTGTGGGGGAGCTGGGGAGGTCAGGACACCCATAACTCACATGGACATGTTCACTCCCACATGTTGAAGGCACCTCTGCAGCTTTCCCCAGCTGGCAGTGCCTCCTCTAACCTATTCCAGGGACTGGCCTGACACAGCCCTGCTGAAGTTTATTCCCTCATATTCTTCTGTACCCAAAACAGGTCCATCAAGCCACGGATTTCCCAGGAAAAGCCTTTTCTCTACCTTGTCTGCTGGCTGCTGAAGGAAGGGCAAGTTCTCCTCCAGCTGATCCAGTCCTTTGCAGGCATATTCATTCACAAGTGCAACTAGGAGAGACAACAGGTACCAGTTTATCCTTCAGTTTGGGGAGGGAGTTTTGATCCTACAATGCCCGGTTCAGGATACACCCATGAAAGCAAGGCCAAAAAATGTAAATCACCATTCTAGGGTGGGACATGTGTGGTTGTCTCGTTAAAAAGTGAACAAACCCTACAATTTGGCAGGTTCAAATAGTCTCCACTTTGCCTTCCCAGCTTTCTAGCTATAGAATTTCCTCCAGCTGGAGTGTAGCACTTGCCCTTGGCGGGTAAAGCAATGGGTTTAAAGGGTTCAAAAGTGTTGGGATGAGCCAGACTGAGCTATATCCAAGATGGACACTGCTCCTACCAGCTGGGATGGTCAGAACTTGGGAGTGACAGAGAAAGAAAAGGCAGTTTCTACTTTGTAACTTAAAGAGACCAAATTGTTTCTGCCAGTAACAGTTTGTGTCCATGAAATTCAGCATCCAGGAGCTGCTGAGTGGGAGACCCAGCGCTAGGATGAGCTACACCAGGGTGCTGTAGGAGCTGGGGATCACCCACCAGGCACATGAAAACCCCCTCCCCACCTACTCCTCTGTTCCCAGGGTCTCTCCAGCCCCTGCACTCACTGTGTGGCTCCAGCTGGTTCAGGATGGGCTGTGCCCCTCCGACCACACTGCCCACTGCCACGGCAGCCACCGTCTCAGCCACGTTGCAGACACCACTGAGGCAAGGGTGGGACTCCTTGGTGTGGTTGTAGGCAGAGGAGACCAGGTTGAAGGCAGAGTTGAGCAAGGGCAAGCTGGTCACTCGGGTGACAGCACTCTGAAACCCAGGAGAAACAGTGACATCAGAGCCCAGCCTCGAGCTGGGGGGTGAACACAGCCATGGGTCTGTCCAGAAAGGTCCCAAGGGCACAGCAAACCCACCTCCTAATCCTTCTTAAACTCAGGGCTGGGAATACTCATCCCAAGGCCTCTACCAAGCCAGGGTTAACAGTCTGAGCTCTGGGCTTGTGGATTCTGAGTCACGCTGGTTTCAGCACCAAAGCAGATGTGGAAGTAGGACCTGTAAGCTCATGTTTCAGAATTACTTGCATCACTTGAGCCAGTCCAGAAGCTCTCTGGAGCCAAACAGTTTCCTCCTGTGTTAAGGGAGTTTCGATTTGGCCACAGCTTCGTGTGGTTTATCTTTCTGTGCCCCCACCCTGGTTTTGGGGAGGGCTGGCAGAAGTTTTCCAGAGTTGTTTAGTGTTGCTCTGGCACCTACCGCTTGCTGCTGCTCCTCAGCCTTCAGCAGGTCTGGTTTTGGGGTCTTTCCTGAGGCCATACTGAATTCAGCTGCAGCTGAAAGGAAAAACAAGGGTTTAACAACACAAGTGCAACTTCATTTCCTCCAGTGAAATGAAATCCTACCAAAACAGGTGAAAAGCAGAGGGCAACAAAGCTGGGATCCACCTTTCAGCTGTGCCAGGGGTGGTTCAGGTTGGGCATCAGGAAGAATTTCCTCACTGAAAGGGTTGTTAAACATTGCAAGGGGCTGCCCAGTGACCATCCCTGGAGGTGTTCAAAGGACAACTGGACATGGCACTCAGTGCTCTGGACAATCAAAGGTTGGACTCAATCTTGGAGGTCTTTTCCAGCCTCAATGATTCTGTGTCCTAGACACATCAGTGGCATCACTTCCTTGCAAGTGTGTGAAGGTATCTGAGAGGCTCCATGATTTATGATGGGCAAATATCTACACAGGGCCAGGACTGTGTTCAGTCACCTCCCTCAGGCCCCAAACAGCCACCACTTTAAACAGCCACCTACTTATTTTATTGCTGATAACATTTCACTGGCTAAAAGTTGCAGGTTGGAAATAGGTGAGAACTGTCTTATCTGTCATGTCTTTGCTCTGGGTGGTGGGGTGACCATGGCTGGACACCAGACACCCACCAAAACCACTCCATCACTGCCCTCCTCAGCTGGGCAGGGCAGAGAAAATATAACAAAAGGTAGAGATATTATATATATCTATATATATGTCATATATATAAATATAACATGAGTGGACATAAGGACAGGGAGGGATCACTCACCAATTATTGTCATGGGCAAAACAGGCTCAATTTGGGGAAAAATTAATTTCTTACCAATCAAATCAGAGTGGGATAATGAGGAATAAACCCAGATCTTAAGACAACTTCCTCCCACCCCTCCCTGCTTCCCAGGCTCAACTTTACTCCTGAGTTCTCCACCTCCTCCCACCCAGCAGAGCAGGGGGACAGGGAATGGGGGTTGTTTATAGCCCCTTTCCTCTGGAGTATCCTCTGCAATGGACATTCAGATGAGTTAATTTGGAGTCACCCCCCTTTGCCTGTGTTCATAGGGAAGGACTTTTTTCAGCTTCTCCAGCACTGCCAACTCCAGCACCACTGGCAGGCTCAGGGCTCTGAAATCCCATGGAGTTTTCCCAGGAGGATGAGCCAGGTTTCCCAGTTGCAACATTCCAGCTTGAATCTTACCTTCCCATCCTACTAAACAGGAAATCTGTCCTCACTTGCTGTGAAACCAAGGCTCAGAGGCATTCTCATGACATAACAGGATTAAAGAAATGTAAAATGATGCAACAATTTAAATGTGTGTTGCCCTCCCCAGGACAGAGCTCAGTTGGTATCTGGACACTCCAGTATTGGCAATAAATCCAGGATTGCTGCTCAGCCTTAGTCAGGCACAGCAGGGATTTGTGCACATTTGTTCTTCAGTACAGAGTCTGTTTTCCTCTCCTTTACCAGTTAATTCCTATTCTTAGATTTGCTGCAGCATTTTCCAATGGAAAACTCTCAAACCAAAATTCCTCCCAGACTGGATTCCCAAGCCACACACTGCTCCAGGCTCCCTGGCAGACTCTACCCCCAAAAAAACTTGCCATCTGATTCATGGCAGAGCCCATTGTCTTGTTTCTTGTGTTCTTTGCCTCATGTAAGGTTTTTATTTTACTGAAAAAAGGGAACAGAGCTGTGGAGAAGCAGTGAAACCAGCAATTGTGAGCCCTGGGCTGGGCTCTGACACTGGCCAGAGACATCTCAGGAGGTGACTTGGCAAAACATCAAATATTGCTGCATTAACCACTCAATTAGTCAGAATTCAGTGAGATTTGAGCAGGGCAGGGATGCAGAGTTGTCACCTCCAGCCCCTTCCAGCCAGGAGCCACAACACTCCTCTGGGAATCCCACCTCATTTAACTGCACAGCAAAACCAGCTTGAACTTCACCAGCCTGGGAGAACTTGCAGAAAACTGCTCCCTACAAAGCAGGGCTTGAATGTCAAAATCTCAGTCCCAAAGTCTGGGATTTGGTGCCAGTGGTTGTTCCTCTTGCTTTGCTTTCAGGCAGGTTTGCTGTTCCTTTGAGTCCAAGCAGGCTGACTCAGGCCAAAGCACAGCTCTTTCAACACCACCACAAACAACCCCTTTGCTCAGTTATTTTACTTCCAAACAGGTGGGAAAAGCTCAAACTGTGGAGTTTGACACCGTGGTCTCAGTGTCAGGGTCAGCACAGACAGGGAGGAAGAGGAGAGGATGGAAATCAGAAATAACTCCTTGGCTGATATAAAACCTGACAGAAGGTTAGAATCCACCTCTGAAGTACAGAGGATTAATTATGGATGCAGCCTTGTCAGGGATAATCCTTCAGCACAGTCATGTTAGAACAAGGTTTGCTCTCTGTGTAGGAGAAATCCACGTGTTGCAACACCAGGATTTGCAGTGTGGGCAAATCTCCACAAACCCACAGCGTGGTTTCATTTTCTCTTTCCCCTGCAAAAGTGCTGAACAGCCCTTGTTTTACTTCAGGGACTGCAGGAAAACACAGTGCTTGGCAACTCTGGGTCAGCTGCTCCAGAGGGCACAGCCAAGGCAGGATTTTGCTGGGAGTGGAAGTCCCAGCGGGCAGAGGAGCAGGAACAGCATCACTGGTTGCTTTGGTTGTGGTTTGCTTCATATGAAAGTGAAGAGCAGATGATTTCATACCATTACTGCATCAGAAATATTAGGTCACTGCTGGAGAAAGTTCTTGAAACGGTGGTTTCAGGGCGATGAAACTCTGCAGTTGCACTTTTCTGGGATCAAGGGCTGAACTGCTGAATTGTTGCCCAGTTGGACACAGGTCTGAATTCAGTGAAAGAGAAAGGGCTGGCACCAAACAGCAGGACAGTGGCACCAAACCCATCCAGCTGCTCCATTTCCCTGCCTTGGTCAGGCTCATCCCACACTGGCCTGGCAGAAGAGCCAGCAACTTTCCTGCTGGGATCAGCACCTCCCTGATTTCTCTCACTCTGACTGTGATCAGTGTACACAGAGCTGGTTCTTTAACTCCCCTTGGCTGAAAGGTTCCTATTTTCCCTGTGGAAAGCAGCTCTGCTCCACAAAAACAGGATGCTGGTGTGTTGTCCTGCAGACACCAGTAGGATCTTCACGTTCAGGAAGCTTTTCTCCCTTCCAGAGGGATTTTACCTTGGGAAGTCAGAGCCACAGCCAGGGGGGCTGGTTGAGTAGCTTAATTGCTGATTCCTTATTGACCATTGAGGAAAACAAAGCTAAATTTAGTGCTTTAGATCTGAGCAGGGAGGGCTAATCAGGGCAGAGGTATTTGTGGTTAAAGCACTTACCTACATTCCTGTCGAGATTTGCCACTGATACCCCAGTTCCCAAAAATGCACAATTAGGTCACAGGATGTCTGTGGGGAATGGGCTGCAAATGCTCCTGAGGGCAGAGGCTCTTTTAGGAGGAACATCCAATGGTTTCCAGCTTTGGCCTCAGGGCATTAGTTTCAGGGGGACTGGCAGAGTTGCCCTCTCACCTTTCTGGATAAACCAGCAGCGTTAGGGAACCTCAAAGATCAAAAAATCACCTCTGCAGATCAGGCAGGGCTTCCCACACACAGCCTTCCAACAGGAATTAAACACCACAACCAGTGGCCATCACTGGGGCAGTCACTCCTTGGAAAAGAGATATTTTAAGGAAGACGAGAGGAAGTTTTAATTAAAACAGCTTCTCAGCACTTCTTCCCAGTTTTTCCAGGAGGGATAGACCTCTTGGTTTCAGCTGGAAGCTGTAACTTGCAGAGCAAGCAGCTCAACACATTTTCATCTGGAAGTTTCAGCAGAACCAGCTCCAGCAATTGAAATCCTTCCCAGTCATCCCCAGTCCTGGGTAGCCACCAGCACATTGAAAATCCTGTTAGTCCTGAGAAACACTGAACTGATCCAGTTTGCCAGTGCTCCCTCCAGGGATTCCTACACAGCTGCAAGGACACGGGGCTCTTGAGCAAGAGGTTCAGTCCCCTTGTCACCCAGCCACCCCCTTCCCAAACACCATTATCGTGCCTACACCAAACCATCATGTGAAAGGGCCCCGGGCAGTGCTGTCACAGGAAGGGAATGCCCGACTGATCACCTGCCCCCAGAGCACCCACTGCTCCCCACACCATCACCAGTCCCTCACGTGCTGCCCCTGGGTGGGAGTCACCTCCTGGCACAGCCGGGATCTTCAGCGGGCAACAAGCAGAAAAGAACTTTTAAACCCAAAACTTCTCCATCACAGATCCACGGAGTTACCAGGGAGCCATCCCAGAGCTAGGAAGGAGCCTTCGGGGAAGGATTTGAGTCCCGGGATGGTTTGGGTTGGAAAGGACCTTAAAGATCATCTCATTCCACCCCCCAAGCCTTCCAGCCCTTCCCCAAGGCACACAGACACATCATGACAGTGTAAAATATCACCTTTGGCCTCAAAAAGCCAAGGCATCCCCCCAAATCCCCAGAAAGCAGCAGGGGCACAGCACCCGGCTCCGTGATTTCCCAGGGAGCTGGGAAAACCCCGTGGGCACACACAGAGCCCCCGAGCAGCTCCCTGGGGCCAGGAGCCAAGGGCTGGAGGGATGGAGCCAGGTCCACCCCAGCGAGAGCTGTGAAGAGCCCCTCGAGAAATGAGGCTGCAGAACCCCTGCGAGAACAGAGGCAACCTTGGGGAGTCCCCCCCTGGGCCCCAAGACAAGTCACAAACCCCACACGAGCTCCACCTGCCCCTCCTTGCACTCCAGCCCAGCCTTACCTGGCTCAGCCCAACCTCAGCGGCTCCTCCGCTCCCGGCACTGGCAGGACTGGGAGCACTGGGCGTCGCCCCAAATAAATACCCCACGGGGCTGATGGGCAGCTCAGGGAGCCAATTGGGAGGCTGCAGGTGCCACCCTGGCCAATGGGGAGGGGGTGGGAGAGGGAGGGGCGGGAGGTGGAGGGGGTTAGGGGAGGGTCTGGGGGTCCCTCAGGGCCCTGAGGGCACTGGGCAGTGTGGGAGCTGTTGTTTGTCCCCCCAGCAG
>NW_020884996.1:139129-143312 GCF_003945725.1 Corapipo altera
GTTGTTTGTCCCCCCAGCAGGGACACACCTGACAGGGTGTCCCAGGGGACCCTGTTGGAGAGTGTCCATCCCTCAGAGCTTTGACCTTGGGGTCATGGAGTCACAGAATATCCTGAGTGGGAAAAGACCCCCAAGGATCATGAGTCCAACTCCTGGCCCTGCCCAGGACACCCCAACGATCCCACCCTGTCCCTCAGAGCATTGTCCAAACCTTCCTGGAGCTCTGGAAGCCTGGGGAGCCTGGTCAGTGCCCCAGCACCCTCTGGGGGAAGAACCTTCTCCTGAGAGACCCAACCTAACACTCCCCCTGTGGAGAGGGATGTGCCCCCTGACATGGCAGGTGCTGAGGGACACAGGGACTGGAATTCTACAGGGATCGTTCCCATGGTTGTGAAGAACTTCACTGTGAGGGTGACTGAGCCCTGGCTGCCCAGAGAGGCTTTGGAGTCTCCTCTGGAGATATTAAAGAGCACAGTCCTGAGGAAGGTGCTCAAGGGACCCTGCTTGGGCAGGGATGTGGGGTTGGATGAGCCCCAGTGCTCCCTTCCAGCCTGAACCATTCCATGTTCCTGTGAAATGGGCTCATCCAGGGTCAGCTACAGGCACTGCTCCTGTTCCCATGTTTCCCATGGTTCCTGTTTGGCTACACCTCAGAGCTGGATGATCCTGCTGCCACCGTGTCACCCCAAACATTGCTCCTGGAGCCAGGAAAGGCCTGGCTGCAGTGAGCTGTTCCTGCAAACACTGGGGCAAAGCCCTGCTCGTGGAGGGCAAGCCCTGGAGCTGCACTGGGAGGAGGGTGCTGGGGCAAGAGTTGAGCCCCTGATTGTCCCCTGACTGCTCTCAGGCTGCTCCTTGCAGGATATCACAGAAGTTGCCAAGAAGTCCCAGGGAAGCAGGATGCAGAGTTTGTGATGTGCAAACATCACTCAGCCCCCGTGTTTTCTTGCCAAATCTCTCCTGTCCTGCAGCACAGGTTCTGTCCCTCCCCAAGGAGTCTCTCCCACCCTCAGCCTGTTCCTGTCTCCAGCAAACACCTGATGGTGAAACCATCTGTTTCTCCACTTTGCTGTGATTTTCAAGATGGGAGTTGATTTTTGTTTGGTTTTTTTTTTACTTGCAGAGGGCCCACCAATGCAGGACTCTGGGGAGTTCAGTGGTTTTTAATAGCTATAAACAAATACCCAAAACTCCAGTTAATGCTTTTCTTTTCCATTTGTGCCTTTTCATCTCCAGCTCTCAAAAACTGGTTTGAAAGCATCAATTAAGCTTCCTGTTGTCTGTCTGCAAGATCAGCGGGGGAGGAAACTGAGGCACAGGTAAGAATTACCTGAAGTCTTCTAATGCTATTAAACTGATTGAGTCACCTTGTTTTTGGCCACTGAATGCAGGAGACCTTGGGTCTGATTCTGTGTTGCCATGAAGGCAGGGGAGCAGGAGGGTTTTTGGAAAATGTGCTGTTAAGCTGACAAAAATGTTGACAATTATCACTCCTCAGCTTTGAGGGTGGAAGGAATCCCCATCCTGTCAGGCTTAGCATGGAGCTGTTGGCTGAAAAGGCCTCTGGAGGTCAGGAATTCCAGCCTGCTGCCAGGCCAGGTGGGCTGTGGGATCTGTCTGGCTGAGCCTTGTAACCTGCCAGGGATGGAGATCTCACACTGGGTGTGGGATCCGTTGGATCTGGGTATTCCATTATGCTCCTGATGAAGAAGTTCCCAATGTCCACCCTGAGCTTCAAATTGTGGCTTTTTGCCTCTTGTTTTAACACTGCTGAAAACAGTTTTTGTGCATTTGTCTGTGTGACATAACCTTCATATTCTGTCATCACCTGGGAACCTTTTATAGAATCCCCGAACCCTGGAATGGTTTGGGTTGGAAGGGACTTTATGGATCATTTCCTTCCACTCCCTGCCATGGGCAGGGACACCTTCCATTATCCCAGGTTGCTCCAACCTGGCCTTGGACACTTCCAGGGATCCAGGGGCAGCTACAGCTTCTCTGGGCAACCTGTGCCAGGGCCTCCCCACCCTCTCAGCCAAGAATTTCTTCCTAATCTCTAATCTAAACATGCCTAGTTTAGAAATGTTTGTTGCAATTCTGAGGTGTTGGATATCTTGTACTAAAATCAAAGCTGAAGAGTGACTTCTAACAGTTGTGATGTGTTGCAGGGAAAATAAAAGATGTTCTTGTCTCTTGTGTGTCCTCTGAAGAGCTGATGAAATGTGAGGGGTTTTTGCAGGGAACAGGGATTCAAGAAATGAGCCCTGTGTGGTTTTTTTCTGGGTGTTGGCCTGACATGGACAGTGCTGCTTCCTCAGGTAAAGTGTCAGGGATCAAACTGTCTGGGTTCATGGGTGTCAAGTGCCCAAGTGGGCCAGTTTTGTGGTGGTGATGGTGAAAGTCTCATGAGACAGGTTGTATTTCATCACCTAAGTGGGTGATCCATGAGACACCTTCATGTGGCTGCAGTGGGGCACAGAGGAATGTGAGCAGAAGAGGCAAGTGGCACATTAACACAAGTGTTAATTATAATTAACCAGGTAGTGTTTAATATCTAATGAGTGGCTTTGATAGCAGGGTGAAATATCGATGCCCAGAGCTCCTGCTTGGTGGTAGAACAGGCTCAGAACACTGAATTTTGGGGGTTGCAACGCCAGGGCAAAGCCTTGCCTGATCATCTCTGTGGCCTTTGTTACTGTATAAAATCCAGAGATTTAAATCTGGGATAAAACCAGCACGGAGAGGTTTGGTGGGCGTGGGAAGGGCGTGGGAGGGAGCGGAGAAACACGTTTGGGGAAGGGAAAGGGAGCAGTGTGGGCTGGAGTGTCAGGAACTGCAGCCTTGTGCAGAGCTGCAGCTTTGAGACACGGGGCAGAACCCTCCAGGTGTAACCCCCACCTCCTGTGTCTCTCAGGAGCCAGGAGATCCCCCCCTCTGCAGCCCTGCAGCTGCTTTACAGCTCTCCTTCCAGCTGCCTCCTGGCTCTACCTGGGGACAAACCCTCTCCAGCCTCATGCTTCTCCCTTGTCCCAGTCCTGCTTGGATTTCTGTTGAGCAGAAACCCTGCAGGGACGTGGAGGATTTAGAGGATCAGGCCCTTCTCTTGGGTCCCAGCTGTTGGGAGCAGCTCCTTTCCCTGCTCTGAGCTTCATCACAGCTCAACATTGTCCCTTTGGGGACCAGAGGCCACACGTGACACGGGAGTTCCCCGTCTGCAACCGTTCATCTGCTGCAAAGGAAATGATCTCCCTGATCTCCCGAGGCATTTACTCCACGAGGACCTGCCAGGAGCCCATGGTCACCTGCCCTGGGGCGGGCACAGGCACGAGAGGTGGTGATTCAGGGCTGAACCATGTGTTGCTTTGATTCTGCTCCTCAATTAAACCCTTGGGCCCCCAGCAACCTGCCTGAGCAGCTCTGTGTGGCTGAGCCTCCAGCACAGCCTTGGCTGGAGCCCACTGAGGGGACAAGGTTGGCTCAGTGTCACTCGTTGCTGTGCCAAGCCCTCAAGGTGTTTGCTGACAGCCCCATCTCTTCGCTTCACCAGCTTCCTCACGTTCCTGTTTTCCTCTCCTCCACCATTTTGCCTCATGATCCTTGGGGAAGGGGTGCCAGGAATAGTTTCAGCTGGTCACATCACCTCCAAGAACTCTTTCTTTCCCCTCATGCTCCAGCTTCCTGCACTGCAGCAGTTGGTGGTGCTCACTGGAGCACCTTAGGGTGCTTACTTAAGTTGAGTTGAGTTAAACAACACTTAGGGAATGTTGAATGCCCTTGAGATGATCCAGCATGGCTGGGGGTCGGGATCCAGAGCAGAGGGAGGGAGGCAGGGCCATGGCAGGAGGAGATTCCTTGCAGGATCCTGCCTGTCAGCTTCTCTCCCCAGTCTTTGCCTGACAGCCCTCAAAGTGCCCTGGCCTCCTGAAAACAACCCTCCAGGGACTACCAAAAGCTTCAGCCCAGCTCCTGCCTCCCAGCCAACCTTCCTGGTCCCTCCTGGTCCTTCAGAGCATTCTCCTGATTCAGGACATGCTGCAGCTCTCTGCTGCCCTCCCCCTGCATCAGCTCAAAAGGACTCTCCTGTCTCCTGTGCCTGGATTCCCAGCTCACCTGGAGGGTTCTCCAGCCCCTTCTTCCTTTCCAGCAGCTCACCTGAGTTCTCCAGCCCCTGTTCCCTTTCCAG
>NW_020884996.1:143322-162047 GCF_003945725.1 Corapipo altera
CTTTCCAGCAGCTCACCTGAGTTCTCCAGCCCCTGTTCCCTTTCCAGGCCCTTCTTTCTTTCCAGCAGCAGCCCTGGGTCCCTCAGCCCCTGCTCCCCTTCCAGCAGCTCATCCAACCTCCCATCAGGGCAGGTGGTGGCAGGTTCCTGCTCCCCTTCCAGCTGCTGTGCCCTCGTGCAAGGGAACAGTTCCTGGCTGCTCTCCCAGTACTCCAGTTCACCTTTCTGCTGCTTTTCAGGCTGCAGGATGGTTTCCTGCATGCCCAGCTGCTCCTCCCTCTGCTCCTGCACTTTTGCCTCCTACCTGAGGTAGAGGTGAGGTGGGGTCATTTAATGCTGGTTGGTTTTGGGGGGTGAGGGAGGGGATGTCACCTGGGCCTGCCAAATGTGTCCCCTCCATCTCAGGCCCTTGCTGAGACCCCTTCTTTTGCTTCCCCAGAGACACAGGGCCTCCTTTGCACTCCCCAGTCTTGGAGTTTGGCCAAGCTTTACCCCAGTTCTTTTGGAAATTGGACTCTGGATCGTCCCAGAAAACATGTGGGAACTGGAACACACCTGCACTGCTCCCCCTTTCCTGTGGCCCCACTGCTTCCCCTGGGGGAAGGTTTCTCACTGTGCTCCGTGTGACAGGACTGAATCATCCCTTGGCCTTGGGAACAGCTATGCAAGGAATATGTGTTTGTAAAAGCATAAACGTCAGTGTCCTGCTTTTGACTGGGATGGAGTTAATTTTCCTCCCAGTAGCTGTGTTTTGGGTTTAGTATGGGAGCAACGTCGATAACACACCGATGTTGTGGTTGCTGCTGAGTTGTGCTTACTCTGAATCAAGGAATTCTCAGTTTCCCAGGGGCTCAAGGAGCTGGGGGGGAGCACTGCCAGGACAACTGAGGGATATTCCATTCCATAAACACCCTGCCCAGTAGAGAAACAGGGAAGGGGCCAATTGGGGCCAATCCCCCTGCTGTGGGACGAGTCAGTGGGTGCTGAGCAACTGTTGTGCAGCTCTTGTTTCTCTTGGGTTTCATTCCTCCCTTTCTCCTTTTCAGTAAAATTATTAGAATTATTATCATTACTATTATTATAATTCTTCTTCATCCAAGGCTTGTTTTAATCAGCTGGTGGTTGCCATATACAGGCCTGGACTTTGGTTTCTCCTAAAACAATGTGCCAAAACTTCACTTTGAGCCATAGTCCTATGGCCTGGGAGCCTGTCAGAACTTTGTCCTGCTAAGTGCATCTCTTTGGAAATGAATCCAACAATTCTTTAAGGTTCCCTAAACTGAACTGGATGTCCCTGCTGGCAGAATTCATATTGTTTCCTCATACCAGGTGGGAAAACAGTGTTTTCAGTCAGAATTGGAACTCCAAAGGAAAGAAAGGCCTGAAACAGTCCAAAAGGGAGGAAAATAAAGCTCATCACTGCATTACAACCCAGTCATGTTCCTTATTCTGACAGTTTGTGGACACTTGATCCTCCCAGGGCTTTATCTCACTGAGTTCTGTGTAAGCTACTCCAGCTTTAGTAGAAGAGGGGACCTTAAGAGCAGAGCATAAATAATTTAACCTCTAATGAAGTCAATGTTCCACTACTAAAATGATCTAGAATTGAGCCATATTTTAAGTTTCATTGAACCTTAATTTAAGTGGCTTGGGGCCCCAGCTGAAGAGTGTGTAGGATGCACCACCATGTTTGCTGTGTGGGGATTCACTGAATGAGTAAAAACTTCTCTAGAAAGTGGGGGCTGCTTGTTTCTTGGCTCTGATGGTTCCAGGGTTGCTCTTTTCCTTAGAAATTGTGGGAGGTCTTTCCATGAACAGTCCTGTGTCTTAGAGTAAGACCCTGATCCCCTGCTGGGATGGGAAAGAGGCCGTGTGGGGATGACACACATGGAGACACGTGTGTGGTTCTTAAATAGGCCTGAGATGGGATCCTAGTGGGGGTCTCTGGTCAGACCCCCCCTGCAGTGCTGCCTCCAGCTCTGGGATCCCAAAATAAGGATGTGGAGCTGCTGGAGTGAGTCCAGAGGAGGCCACAGAGCTGCTCCAAGGGCTGGAGCCCCTCTGCTCTGCAGCCAGGCTGGGAGAGCTGGGGGTGCTCACCTAGAGAAGGCTCCAGGGAGACCTGAGAGCCCCTTCCAGTGCCTAAAGGGGCTCCAGGAGAGCTGGAGAGGGACTGGGGACAAGGGCCTGGAGGAACAGGACACAGGGAATGGCTTCCCACTGCCAGAGGGCAGGGTCAAATGGGATATTGGGAAGGAATTCCTCCCTGCCAGGTCTGTAACACCCGAGAGCCCTCTCAGGCTGTGGTAGGTCAAGGTTAAGCCTCCAGAGCATCTACAAGGGATAAAAGTGACTTTTTGGGAAAGCAAAGCCTTGGGCTGTGGGAGGAAATGAAGCCTGACTGCTGCAGGTCGCAGGTCAGACCCAAGGCTTTGTGCCCTGACACCACCAAACCTTCAGCGCTGATCTCCTCTAGGCCAGCGACTCCCAACTGGGCCGTGGGATCCCCAGCAGATCCCAAGGAAGCAGCGGAGCGCGGCAGAGGCGCCGCCGGCAGACCCTGGGCTGGGAAGGCTCCGCATCCCGCCGATTTTCCATGTTTTTAGCGCCCGAGGTGAGCTCTGTGGGCGCCTTGTGGGGGGGGAGAACACGGGAAACACGGCTCTGCCTCTGCCTTCCGCGCGCCTCGTGTTCCCTTTGTCCGGCCGGCGGCTCCCGGAACTGTTCCGGCAGCGCCATTCCCGCGTCCCCACCCCGGCGTCTCTCCCCCCCTCTCTCAACCACCAGTTTTCCTGCTTTTATCCCTTCTGTCTTTCCTCTTGGCTCACGCTTCGCCCCATCCAACGGGTGTTTTAAGCAGAACGTTTTTAATTTCCGATTTCCTCGTGGCATCAGTTTTTGGGGACAAACGCTGGACCGGCCCTTTCTGGCGGCTCACGCGGCCACGCCACGGCCCTGCCGTGTCACCCAGGCCCTGCTCGTCACCCAGGCCACATTTTTCCCGAGCAGGACCCTACACCAGCCCCAGAAGCCCCTCCTAAGAGCTCTTGGCCTTGGGAAGTTAGAGCCCTTTTGCGGATTCTTTGGATTATTCCGATTATTCGCATTATTCGGTTTATTCGGATTATTTGCATCACGTAGGGCCTGGAGCCCCCCCAGAGGGGTCGGTAGGGCCTGGAGCCCTCCTGGGGTGGGTTAGAGGGGTGGAAGGGGTGGGACCCCTCGGGTGGGGTGCACTCAGAGGGGAGTCATTGGGGTCCCCTCTCCCACTGGGGCTCTCCAGGGCCAGTTTTTAAGACAATAAATGGACAGTTTAGGACAATGAGGGGTGATGGATCCTGTTGCCTTGGCAATTTGGGGAGGGTTTCCACCCCCGCGCAGCGGAGCCGGGGGGGGGCACTGAGTCATCAGCCATGTCGCTGGCTGGGCGATCCCCTTTGCAGCCCCAAGAGCGCCGGTTCCAGCGGGTGTTTTCTCGGTCCCGTCCTCCCCCCTTTCCCCCCCCCACTTCCAAACCCGGACGGGGGGGTGTGGGGGGGTTCGGCGGCCCCGCCCCGCGCGCGCGTTCCCGCCACCGGCGGCCAATGGGCGCGCGCGGGGCGCGCACGGGGCTTTTCCGCGCCAAACTCCAAAGCCCGCGGGAGAGCGCGGGCGGCACCGGCTCCAGCACCGCCACCGGGGATCCCCCCACAGGGAACCCCCCCCAACCCCGGCACCGCCGCCCCCGTGAGTCCGCCGGACCCCCCACCCACCCGAGACCTCCCCAAACCCCGGCGAGTCCGCCGGACCCCTCCTCCAAATCCCGGCACGGCCACGCAGGTGAGGCCGCCGGAATCCCTTCCAGACCCCCCAAACCCCAACGAGTCCGCCGGACCCCCCCCAGCCACCCGAGACCCCCCCAAAACCCGGCACCGCCGCCCCGGTGACACCGCCCGGCTTTTCCCGCGGTGGGAAGCCAAGCGGGTGCGGTGCCGGGGTGGGGTGGGCGGAGGGTCCCTGGGGTGCCCGTGTGCCCCCAGCCCCGCCGGCGGAGTGTGACGGCCCCTTTAAGAGCACGCGCTGCCCCCCCCGCCCCCCCCTTCCCTCATTTACATGATCGCGCGAGACCCGGCGCGTGGGCGCGGCGGGCGCGTTTCAATTGTGGCGCGCGAGTCGCGAGCGGAGCCGTTAGGCTCCCGCGTGGGGGGGGGCGGAGCCTGCCCGGCGGCGGCCAATCAGCGCGCGGGCCGGCCGGGCCGGCGGCCAATGGCGGGCGGCCGTTGCGGGAGGGCGGCGGGGCCGCGGGAGCCGCCCCGGAGCCGCCGCCTGAGCGCGGGTCCCGCATTCCCGGGGGGAGCAGCGCCGGCGCCATGTGGATCCAGGTGCGCACCATGGACGGCACCGAGACCCGCCGCGTGGACTCGCTCTCCAAGCTCACCAAGGTGGAGGAGCTGCGCCTGCGGATACACGAGGTGTTCGCCGTGGAGCCCCCGCGGCAGCGGCTCTTCTACCGCGGCAAACAGGTACCGGCACCGCGGGGCTGGGGGGGCTTTGACAGCATCGCAGCATCAGCGGAGGGGACCCCCCCAACCCTCTCGCCCTCCAGCTGGGGAGGGATGGTTTTATTTATTTTTATTTATTTTTATTTATTTTTATTTGTTCTTTATTTGGTTTTAATTTTTATTTGGTTTTTAATCTATTTTATTTATTTTATTTTTAATTTCCTTTTTAATTTCTTTATTTTTATTCATTTGTTTTGCATTTATTATTTCTATTTCATTTCTTCATATTTCATTTCTTCTTAATTTCCTCCTAATTTCTTCCTTTTTAACGTCTTTCTTTTTTATTTCCAATTTCTTCCTAATTTCTTCCTTTCTAATGTCTTTCTTTTTGATTTTCTTTCTACTTTCTTTTTATCTTTAATTCTTCCTTTATTCCGATTTCTTAATTTTTAATTTCTTTCATTTTCATTTATTTTTATTTCCTTTATTTATTCCCAATGAATTAATTTATCTCTAATTAATCTATTTATCTTAAATTTCTTTATTTATGTCTCGCTGATTTCTTTTCTCTCGCGTGGAAATGGGGTGTTCTGCTGCCATCTAGTGATTCCCCTCCCTGCTCCTCCCGTGGGTTTGCACTGAGAGCAGCCAGCAGGCTTTATTTTCAGTTTTTCCTAATAATTTTCCATCTAACGTGTTGCTTTTCTGCCTTGACATCACCTTTGCAAAGTGTCTGAGCGTTACCAGGTCTTTTTGTTTCATCTTTGGGGTGCTTAAAGTTTCTGAGACTCACAAGTTTTCCTGTTAAAATCCCACTTTTCTTCGTAAATTGGGAGAAGCAGCTCCTGATTTTTGAATTTCTTCAGCTCTGGCATCAAAATCTCGCTGGGTACAGAACCCTTGAGTAGCATTATCTTCTCAACAACACCTTTATGGTTGCTGTTGTACAACTGTTTTCCTCCCTGGGAGTTAAAAAAGCCCCTAAATTAACATTAAAGCCAACTGAAACTCTTTTCAAATACACTTTCCATATCCTGTTTAACCCTGGGCTGCAAAACCTTCGTGCCAAAGGAACTTCTGAGCTGGGCCTTGGTGGATCAAAGGGTTTCATTTCAGAAAGAGCAGTTGAAATGCTGACTGGGCTGGAGCTGGAGAATTTCTTCAAGTGGTTTTTTTTCCACCTTTCCCTCCGTTTTAGGCTGCCCTGAGATCCCTGTAGGTTGTCATTAGCAGGTGTAGGATGTGGGAACACACCTGGATTGGCTTTAATTTAACAAGCTGAGGCACCAGTTGCAGTATAAAAAGAGGCTGGTGGGAAGGTGTAACCTTGAAGGAGTGGTGGGTTTAACCCTCCTTTCTGTTGGGTTAAGGGAGATTTGGGTGCATTAATCACCTGTTTGTGTTGTAAATCAAGTGATAAAGGAGGGGTTGGTCCAGAGTAGGTGCCAGCTGTCAGCCTTGCCCTGAAATCAGTGCAGATAAACCAATTTTATGATGAGTTTTCAGTCAGGATGCACTTGCCCTACAAAGATAATTCCTCCTTGTGCAGCTCCAGGAGTTCTTAGTTCAGCCACAAACATTTCCCCAACCTCTCTTAGTCCTTTTCCCTGCTTACATACTTACATTTTAAGTAGTCCTGTCTAAAACTACTTGTAGTGCATCCTCCAGGATATAGAAAGGTGTGTTGTTGATCTCTGGGAATAGCACTTTGGATGCAAGCACAGATAATGAGACTACTAGTTCTGCCTGCCACCAGCCACACCAATGTCTAGGAGCACAAACTAACAAAAGGAACTTTTTTCATCTGTCAAACAGTGCACCCCAGTGCATAATAGTATGACACAGTGAGAAATTACACCTCTTTAATCATATCTCTGCAGCTTAGGAAAATAAAATAGAAGAAGCAACTAAAGTAAGTGGCTTGTCACTACAGTACAAAGCACTCGTGCTTTGTCTGGCTTTGGGAATCCCTGGAAATGTTCAGTTTCTTATTAAAACTTTTAAACAGGGTTAGAAAACGAGTTGTCAGTTAAAACCTTTCTCCTTTGTTAGAGGTTTGTCTTCAGCTGCTGGTGCTTCTTTCCCGCTGTCCTTTGAACTCCTCTGTGCTTTCCTGTCCCGTTCCTGTCCCAGCTCTCCCGTTTCAGTTTGCACCTGTTGGCACTCTGTGACTGTTGTCCTGTGCTCGTGTTGTTCCCCTGGCTGTGACACTCCTCTTGGCCCAGAAGAAACAACCCATTTCTGGTGGAGTTTTCATCCCTAAACCCAGAAAAAAAGCCCAGATCACTTCCCCTGCACTCAGATTTCCAGGGATTGTTCCGCAGGCATTCGATGCCATAAATCAGAACTGAATTATCATAGTCATTCCTGTGAAGTGTAAATTTTTGTGGTTTTTGCCCTGCTTCCCCCCCTGATAGAGAACAAAGCTCCAGGGATTGCTTTTTCTCGTGGTTTGGGCTGGAAGGGGACGATCATTTCCTGTATAATTTCTTAGTCAGACCTTAAATATGTGGGGAAGCTTGTCTGAACTTCTGACTGCTCCGAGGGCTCCACTCTTACATGTTAACCCTAAAATGCTTGTGCTCCTTAGAGCTCATGAGAGACCTATTTGTGCCTCTGCACTTCTCCTTTTGCAGGGGCAGGGTCTTGATTTGACTACATCCAGTGCCAGACTTGCCAAATAAACTCTCAGAATTACAGGGCTTGTGAAATTAGGACAAGCCAAAGAGAGATTAGGTGGTTTCAAGTTGAATTGGGTCTTTTTCTGATTTTACTTGCAAAATGGAAAAATTGTGTGTTGGCCTGGAAAAAAGTGGGTGATTAACTCTTTGGCTTCTGCTCAATGCCACAATTAGTGGAGGTGGTGTAAGAATCTGAATTATACACAATTACAATATAAAGACCACTCTGTGTTAGCGTTCAGGATGTGTCTGAATTAAGGAAGGAATAATTCCTTTTTTATTCTGTAGGTAACATGTAATTATCTTCAGATCCTGATGGGAACGTTGGAGATCTGTATTCCTTTAAGTTCTTCTTCCCAGAAGTGATATTTCTAGGGAAATGTGCTGCAAAACCACCTCTCAGAGGTGGTTTTAGTGGTAACTGTAAATACATATGTCATGGTAGAGATAGTTGTGATTGTGTGTATAATGTGTTATAGTATTTATTTGTACAGTCATTGTAATATATTCCCTTTCCCCCATTAAGAGTCTGGTTGTGTTTTGTCTGGAAAAACCCATCTCACATTGGGTTGAGATGTGGGAGGGGGAATGGAGTTAGGGAATTGGATTTTGGGGCTATCTCAAACCATGACAGTCTGGTAACAACTCCACTGCAACATGGAAACCTTGCTCTTGTTACTTGTGGAGCCTTTGAAAAAAAGTAAGAAAACCAGTAATAAAATAACAAGAACACCAATGTAACAGTAAGTGTGATGGTGAAGAGCTGCCCAGGGAGTGACTGTGGATGGTTTTAAAGCCACGTGGTCTTTCCTGGCACGTGGAGACCATTCCAGCGGGAAGGTTTGGAAGGGGGAGGAGGGAATAACCAGCTGGTTTGGTGCTTTCCCTGCAGATGGAAGATGGTCACTCCCTTTTCGATTACAGCGTGGGACTGAATGATATTGTTCAGCTCCTGGTCAGACAAAGCCCAGCAGTGCTTCCTGCTGTGAGCAAGGAGAAGGATTCCGAGCTCTCCGACACCGACTCCGGCTGCGGCTCCGGCCAGAGCGACTCTGACAAGAGCTCCCACAACGGGGAGGGTGCCCTGGAACTGGAGGGCCAGCCCAGCACAGCAGCACAACCTGACTGGACCCACCCTGTCTTTGGCCTCTATAAGGTGAGTTCATCTTCAACTCTATAAGGTGAGTTCATCTCTTCAACTACCTGAAGGGAGGTTATAGCCAGGTGGGGGTTGGTCTCTTCTCCCAGGCAACCAACAATAGGACAAGGGGACATGGGCTCAAGCTCTGCCAGGGGAGGTTTAGGTTAGATGTTAGGAAGAAATTCTTTACAGAGAGGGTTATCAGGCATTGGAACGGCCTACCCAGAGAGGTGGTGGATTCACCATCCCTGGAGGTTTTTACAAAGAGATTGGACGTGGCCCTTAGTGCCATGATATGGCACTAAGTAATTGGAGTTGGATCAGGGGTTGGACTTGATGATCTTGGAGGTCTTTTCCAACCCAATCTATTCTATGATTCTATGATTCTATGATTCATCAAAAAAAACCTTAAAATTCCTCAGAATCTCCCCTTGGGTGGGAATTGTTCCTCCGCGTTTGAGAATTCCTGAAAATCCTTTATGCCCCAATTGTGTGGTAGTTCCTTTTTTTTTTTTTTTCCCTCTTAAACCCTCTCAACAACAAAGACAACAATACCAACAGACCCACAAACCCACAAAATGCGACACGTCCTTGGTCAAAATATTTCATTTTTTTTCATTTTATCCTTTGAACTAAAACTACAATACATTAATTGATTGTAAAAAAAAAACAAACCAAAAAACAAACCAACCAACAAAAAGGCATTCAGAGTGCCTGGTTTGATTTTTAAAAATTTTCCCAATATTTTTGCTTGGAGTCACTACATTTGCCAAAGCTGAAACTTTTCTTGAATGAACAAAAGAAAATCTCCAGCAGCTGTTGAGAATCATTTTACTTGTGTGTCTCAATGGGTTTTATTACAGATCTAGTGATGTCTTTGCCAGGCTGTGAGCAAGACAGTTTGAAAGTCTGCTACAGACTAAGCAAGAATGGTTTGTGCTTGCTAAGAAACCTGGTGGTGTAAAATGGATTTATAATCTTTTAAGTTCAACCTGAGCAGACAGGAGGGCTGCACAGGATCAGGAAAGCAAAGGAAATGTTAATTTTTAAGACTTATATGTAAACATCTTGATAGTGGTGAGGTTCCTGAGGTGATGAAAGCTTTGAGTAGGTTTGGAAATGGATGGTTGGTTTGAAAATCCCCTTTGGTGAGCTGCAGTCTTTGCTCTGTGTAGATCAACGACTTGGTGGACGCCCGGGACACGGACATGGGAGCGTGGTTTGAAGCCCAGGTCGTGAATGTGACCAGGAAAAAACCTCCCAGGGAAGGAGCTGAGAGCTGCACAGACCCTGAGAGGCCCCCAGCTGTCCCTGAGGAAGATGTGATCTATCATGTCAAATATGACGAGTGAGTTCTCTGCCTTCTCGGCTCATAAAGTCATTTTTGGTCACGATGTTGATGGGGAATTTTAGTGCAGAGATCCACAAGTTAAACCAGGGGTTGTGTCACTGTGAGGTTGTTTTACAGTTGGAGTTCCAGGGGTACTGGAATCGTGTTTTTTTGGAAATATGAAATGCTGTTATCCAAATTAAATGGGATGCATGAGCAGCAGTGTTGGACTGTTTGGTTCTGGCTGTGTCTGTGGGGGAGCAGGAGATTTTATTCTTGATGTTATTCTTGTGTTGCACATCAAAATCAACCTGTCTGGATAAAATCCATCGCTTCTCAAACTGAATTTGAATCTGATTTTCCTTCTCTGTCCCTCCATCCCTCCCTCCAAGTTATCCAGAGAATGGAGTGGTGCAGATGAGCTCCAGTAACGTTCGGGCCCGGGCACGGACTATTCTGAAGTGGCACCAGCTGGAAGTAGGACAGGTGGTGATGGTCAACTACAACCCTGATGAACCAAAAGAGAGGGGCTTTTGGTATGATGCTGAGATCCTGCAGAAAAGGGAAACAAAAATGACCAGGGAGATCAATGCAAAGATCCTACTTGGGTAAGCAAATCCATCACGTGGAATAAATTGAATTTCCCCAACTCTTCTTAAGGTCTCAGTGAGGTCAAGAAGGTTTCACGAGGTCTCAGTGACTCAAGAAATGGTGCAACAGAAGTGCTGGGGAGAGGTGAGAAGTGGCCTGTCCTTTTTGGGGGACTGACTTCTTCATGCTGCAGTTTTGATTAAGTTCCACTGAGGAATTGGACACTTTAAGGAATCACAGAAGATGCTGTTCCATGGATTCCCTCGATGCTGAGAGGATGTGAAGCCCCATATTCAAACAAAAGCATTGTTTATGTGCTAATTATCCATTATGGCTTCACAATGTAATATTTTGTGGAGGTATGATAATGTAGAACAAACCCTAATTTTATAAAAGTGATGAAAAGTTACTCCAGTTCTCTCCTTGGAGACTTTCAACTTCAGGAAAAAAAAAGGATATACTTTTTTAAAGTTTTAGATAATTTTCACAGGGTTACCAGAATATTCCTTTTTTTTTTTTTTCCCCTCTCACCACAGGGATTTTGTTTTCTTTTAACTATAAAATACAAGAAGAATCAGTCTGGAATATACTTGAGGGGAGGCAGAACAGTCACTAATGATAGTTGGGATGCTCTGAGTGCTTGGAATCTCACTGAGACAAAAGGGGATACCCTCTAATTGCACAAAAATGATTTGATTCTTAACACCAGAGCAGTCTGGTACATGCACAGCTGTGAACTCCTGCTCTGGGATACTTTCAAAGTCTGATCTCTTTTACTTTCCTCAACTCACAGGGAAGCTGGTGACTCCTTGAACGACTGCACAATCATGTTAGTGGATGAAATCTATAAAATTGAGGAACCAGGCACTGCTTCCCCCATCCCAGCTGGAACACCAAAACGTGAGTCTTGGGGAGCTCTTGCATGTCTGTGTTACCCTGGGATGTTCTGCTGATTGTCCTTGTGAGGATCAAAGGTCTGAGAGTCTCATGACACGTTTAGTTGTGCCTCCTTCAACTATTTTCATTGGATCTTGACCCTTTCTGACTCTGCTTTCTGTTTGCTCACAGGACAGAGTGGACCTGTGTGTAAAGCCTGCAAGGACAACCCAAACAAGACCTGCAGAGTCTGTGCTTGTCATATCTGTGGAGGGAAACAAGATCCAGACAAGCAGCTCATGTGTGACGAGTGTGACATGGCTTTCCACATCTACTGCCTCAACCCTCCCCTCAGCAGCATCCCAGATGATGAGGACTGGTGAGTTCTGGGGGTGGGGGTGTGTGTGGTGTCACAATTACCACCTAATTAGGAGCAGAAAGGGAGGTCTGAGGCTTGAAGCTGCCCTTTGGTGGCAATATTGTGACTGCACAGGTGTTTGTGCGTTTTGGGGTTTTTTTTGGTGGGACTTCATAGCTTTCCTTGGGCTTATGACAGTAGGTTTTAGGCCAGTGGCTTGCAACTTTTCCTAGTTTTGGGATCTGGATGCCTGTTTTCTGTACCTACCTAAGGCCAGGTTGGGAAGAAATTCCTCCCTGGGAGGGTGGGGAGGCCCTGGCACAGGTTGCCCAGAGAATCTGTGGCTGCCCCATCCCTGGGAGTGTCCAAGGCCAGGTTGGATGAGCTTGGAGCAACCTGGGCTAGCAGGAGGTGTCCCTGCCCGTGGCAGGGAGTGGAATGAGATGAACTTTAAGGTCCCTTCCAAATCCCAAATGAGAACCTGATACCAGGAGGCTTCTCTTGTGCAGTGGCTTTCCTGGGTCACTCTGGGCAGTCTCCAGGCCCCATTATCAGATTAGACTGGTGACAGACACTGGTTTGTATATGAAATACATACAGGGACAGCTACAGATAGTGAAATGCAGCTTTCAATACACATATAGATAGTAAAATACACTGTTTTATTCCCTCTGCCCTCTTTCAGCATTATATACAATGATTTTATGATAGAGCTGTTTTCCTGGCACATCAGCAGTGGCTTAGAAGGTGCTGCAAGGACAGCAGCTGATACAGGCCTAATTCCAGTATGGAGAGGTTCCATGTCCTGTCTAGTTTCACATGAGAAATTGTAACATAACTCAGTATATTTTGATGGAATTATCTTTTTAATTCAAGGCTTTGCTACTTGTTATTTTCACTGACTTCAGGTATTGCCCCGAGTGTCGAAACGATGCCAGTGAGGTGGTTTTAGCAGGAGAGAGATTAAAAGAAAGCAAAAAGAAGCAAAAGATGGCATCTGCCAACTCATCCTCGAGGAGAGACTGGGGCAAGGTCAGTTCAGAGCTGTTTTACTCTCAAAATCAGTGTGTGTTGTTGTTAAATCCCTTTGGATTCTTGGCTCATTGGTCTCTCTGACCCAGGGCATGGCGTGTGTCGGCCGCACCAAGGAATGCACCATCGTCCCCTCCAACCACTATGGACCAATCCCTGGCATTCCCGTTGGCACCATGTGGAAATTCAGAGTTCAGGTAGGAAGCTGAATCCTGGCTTGAAAAATTGGAAAAAATGGGAATGGTCCAGCTCTTACAAGAAACAGTTAATCTCGGAGTGTGTGTCCCTGGATGTGTAAGTGCAGGAGGGAAAGAATTCTGGCTTTGTCTGGATCAAGTGTTCCAGAACTAAAGTTGTGTTGTCCAGGCCTATCAAGTGCTGGTTTATTTTTCTTTAGTGCTCTTTTTGGTAACTCAAAAACCCCAAAGCAAACAGATTTGTTTCCAGGAGTTTGTCCTGGAGTTCTGTAGTATCTCCCACTGTTCCCCTGGAAAGATTCTCTCAAATATTTACATATATTTAAAAAAATAAGGTTTCTCATCCTGTTAGAAAGTTGGGGAAATAAAAAGCACTGACCTATCCAGATCTTTTTTTAAGCATTAGGTGAAGGTTGCTGTTACAAGTCTTTCAAAACCAATCCCTTTATACAAATATTTAATATCTGTATTACTCCTAAATCCCTGGAGCTTTTTAATAAGCAATCTCAGTAAGATCCAAATTTCTAAATTCACATCACAAAACTTACCCACCTGTTGAATTGACTGAAATACTCGATGGCTCATTTTTTTTTGGAGCATTTTTATTTTTCTTTCCTCTACCTGGAGCTTTTTGGAGGACAGTGGTGAGAGCAGTTTCAACCCAAACCTGAAGTAGTATTTAGTTCAGTTCCAAGGCCAAGGGGTGATCATGTTGTTTGGAGCCTTGCAAACTGTTTCTGGTTTTCCAGGTGAGCGAATCTGGAGTGCACAGGCCCCATGTTGCAGGGATACATGGCAGAAGCAATGATGGGGCCTATTCCTTGGTCCTGGCAGGAGGCTATGAAGATGACATTGTAAGTAAATTTTGATTATTTATGCCCAGAACCAAACGAACTTGTTAAAACAAAGACTTGGCCTTAGTTACTTTTTACACTCCACATCAGACACTTGCCCATCTTCACTTAATTTTCTTCAGAAGAAAATTAGGCAAGGAAAAACTACAGTACAAATGTGCCAACCTGAGCAACAGGATCATCTAAACTAAGTTAAATATCCCAGTGTCAGCTTTTAATCTCAGAATCCTCAGCTGCCTTTTCAGGGTCCCCATTGCACCCACAGTTTGAGCAGAGTCTCGTGGTCTGTGCTGCCAGATCTTCACTTCCAGGAGATCCTGTGTGAGCCATGTGAGGTCCTTGGCACTGCTCAGGGGTGGGACAAGACAACAGTTGTCACCCTGACTCTGCTCTCCTGGCAGTCTCAGGGAAGGACCACAGACTGAACTTGGGAGATTAAACACAGGAAGCATAGAATCATGGAATCACAGAATCATGGAATCAGCTGGGTTGGAAAGGACCTCTGAGATCATCAAGTCCAACCCTTGATCCAACCCCACTGTGGTTCCCAGCCCATGGCACTGATGCCACATCCAGTCTCAGCTTAAAAACCTCCAGGGATGGAGAATCCACCCCTTCCCTGGGCAGCCCATTCCAATGGCTGAGCACCCTCTCTGCAAAGAAATTCTTCCTAATCTCCAACCTAAACCTCCCCTGGCACAGCTTCAGACTGAGCCCTCTTGTCTTGCTGATGGTTGCCTGGGAAAAGAGACCAACCCCCCCCGGCTCCCCCCTCCTGTCAGGGAGTTGCAGAGAGTGAGGAGGTCTCCCCTGAGCCTCCTCTTCTCCAGGCTGAACAGCCTCAGCTCCCTCAACCTCTCCTCACAGCACTTGTGCTCCAGTCCCTTCCCCAGCCTCGTTGCTCTCCTCTGGACCTGCTCCAGCCCCTCAATGTCCTTCCTGAGCTGAGGGCCCAGAACTGGACACAGCACTCCAGGGGTGGCCTCACCAGCGCTGAGTCCAGGGCAAGAATCACTTCCTTGGACCTGTTGGCCACACTGTTCCTGAGCCAGGCCAGGATCCATTGGCCTTCTTGGCCACCTGGGCACACTGTGGCTCCTGTTCAGCTCCCTGTCCATCCCCACTCCCAGCTCCCTTCCTGCCTGGCTGCTCTCCAGCCCCTCTGTCCCCAACCTCTTCCCTTGTTTTGAGAAAACCCTTTCAAACCCGCTTGATTTTGCCCTTCTGCTTTTACTGAGTTGTTTTTGTGAGTGTGCCAAACCCATCCATGTGCATTTCAGGATCATGGGAATTCCTTCACCTACACAGGGAGCGGAGGGCGGGACCTGTCTGGGAACAAACGCACGGCAGAGCAGTCCTGTGACCAAAAACTCACCAACATGAACAGGTTGGCAACACTTGTGCTCCATCCTAACCTCAGTACCTGGCAGCTTGTCACCATCAGGAATTGTTTGTATCCAAGGAAAAACTGTCAAGATTGGGGCTGGGCTGGGCTGTGGGCTGCAGTGAAAAACTGTGGAATGAAGTACTAGAGGCTCTCAAAGATGAACTGGTATATCCTGCTTTTTATCCCCAGAAATAGAGGGACTTTATCCTCCGAAATAAAGGGATGACTGTAGCTGTGCTGTCCCTGGATACAAACCTTGGCTGCATCAAAGAAAAAACCTCAGACCTACATTGGTTTTATTTTAGTGTGGACATCCCCATTATCAGTTGGATAATGGAAATGCTTCTCTCAGTGCACTCTGATGGGACTGAACTGTAACTGGTATCAGTGTCACATTTAATATTGGCTGAATCTTGAGCCACAGGGGAGTAAATTGGTGCATGTAAGTAAGTTTTCATGCTCTCTCCTGAAGGCCTTTACAGCCCATGGTCACCTTGGGAGACCAGACCATTTGTAAGCCTAAAAATAAGCGTGGGCTTGAGTGGAGGGGGTGGTCTGTGCTGGTGCATTAGGGTAATGTCATGAATAATTAAAACGTGCCCCCCATCAGGAGGGTTAATTACTGTCTGCAGAGTTCTTGCTGTTACACGAGTGGTGTCAAAGTGGAGTTATTTAAGGCAAACTGGTAAATGCCCTGAGTTGACTGGAGTGTGTTGCAGAGCTCTGGCTCTGAACTGCAGTGCCCCCATCAACGACAAGCACGGAGCAGAAGCCAAGGACTGGAGGGCTGGGAAGCCCGTCCGGGTGGTCAGGAATGTCAAGGGAGGCAAACACAGCAAATACGCCCCTGTGGAAGGCAACAGATACGATGGGATATATAAGGTAAGGAGGTTTGGGAATGCACTGGCTGAATTGGGAAGAGATCATGGAATCAGAGAATCAGCTGGGTTGGGAGGGACCTCTGAGATCATCAATCCAACCCTTGATCCAACCCCGCTGTGGTTCCCAGCCCATGGCACTGATGCCACATCCAGTCTCATCTTAAAAACCTCCAGGGATGGAGAATCCCCCACTTCCCTGGGCAGCCCATTCCAATGGCTGAGCACCCTCTCTGCAAAGAAATTCTTTCCAATATCCAACCTAACCCTCCCCTGGCACAGCTTCAGACCGAGCCCTCTTGTCTTGCTGATGGTTGCCTGGGAAAAGAGACCAACCCCCCCCTGGCTCCCCCCTCCTGTCAGGGAGTTGCAGAGAGTGAGGAGGTCTCCCCTGAGCCTCCTCTTCTCCAGGCTGAACAGCCCCAGCTCCCTCAGCCTCTCCTCATAGGAGGGTTTTCCAGTGTGTGATGGACTCACTCTGACTTTTCCAGGTGGTGAAATACTGGCCCGAGACAGGGAAATCTGGATTTTTGGTGTGGCGTTACCTGCTCAGGAGGGACGATGAAGAACCTGCTCCTTGGACCAAAGAGGGAAAGGACAGGATGAAAAAACTTGGCCTAACAATGCAGGTACTCCCTTGGCACATCACCTGGACACTGACCTTGATGGATAGGAGGAATTTTTCTGTTCCATGCTCTTACTGAGGATGATCCTTATGTTACAATTCAGACTGAGGGGGGCACAAGTTCTTCCATTCCTGTGAGATTTTTTTTTTCTTTGTACATCAGGAGGCTGGAAGGGGAAAAACTCACTTTTTTTTCATACAAAGTTTCCATAAATGCTTCAATAAGAACAGGGATGTGTTGCTTAAAATAGATGAAAACTGCCCCTGGAGCAGTTCTCCAGAGGTCAACCTTGGACCTGTGTTGGTCTGTTAAGCCTGAACTGGTGTGTCTGCATTGGATGCTCTTTGTTTTCTTTCCTTGTAGTATCCTGAAGGATATTTGGAAGCTGTTGCAAATAAAGATAAGGAAAAAGAAAATAGTGGAGAGGATGAGTTCGATACCCCGGGGAAAGGAAAGAGGAAAAGGAAATCAGCAGGTTTGTGGAGTAGGCAAGTGGATATAGAAAGCCTTGTAGGTTTTTTTGTGCATTTTACTTAATGACTCTTTTCTGGTGGTTTTTTTTTAATTTGGTTGTTTAAAAAAAAAAAATCACTGTGTTTTCTTTCAGGTGGGGAGGAAAAACCTGTCACCTCTCCAGCAGGGACCCCAAAGAAAACTAAAGTTGAGCCATACAAGCTGACAGCCCAGCAGAAATCTCTTATAAAAAGTGATGAAGCCAATGAAAAACTGTGGAATGAAGTACTAGAGGCTCTCAAAGATGGACCGGTACATCCTGCTTTTTATCCCCAGAAATAAATGACTTTATCCCCAGAAATAAAGGAACTTTATCCCCAGAAATAAAGGGACAACTGTAACTGTGCTGTCCCTAGGTACAAACCTTGGCTGCATCAAAGAAACAACCTCAGACCTGCGTTGGTTTTATTTTAGTGTGGACATCCCCAGCACATTTAATGTGACCATTTTTACGCTTCAAGATTTACGGGAAAACTTTCCGTGACCGAAATAATCCCTCACATTTAACGTGGGGTGGGCTTCTGGGTTTCAGAGGGTAGTGGCAATAAGTTGATTCCAATGTTGCCTTTCCAGAAATTCCTAAACAAAGTGGAAGAGGCCTTCCTGTGTATCTGCTGTCAGGAGGTCGTGTTCCGGCCCGTCACGACCGTCTGCCAACACAACGTGTGCAAGGTGAGGGAACCTGGGCCCTGCTGAGCTCAGCCTGGAGACAGACCTGGGGAGGGCATGGTTTGGTTGGGAATTTTGCCAGGAATTAGTCCTTTAGCATTGGTGAGGTCTAGAGGGACTTTGGACAAGGGATGGAGGGACAGGACAAGGGGGAATGGCTTCAAACTGCCAGAGCGCAGGGAGAGATGGGATATTGGGAAGGAATTCTTGGCTGAGAGGGTGAGGAGGGGCTGGGATGGATTTCCCAGAGAAGCTGTGGCTGCCCCTGGATCCCTGGAAGTGTCCAAGGCCAGGTTGGAATAACCTGGAATAGTGGAAGGTGTCCCTGCCTATGGCAGAGGGTGGAACAAGATGAGCTTTAAGGTTCTTCCCACCCAAACCCTTCTGGGACTGTAGTTAAATTAAATTGAAACAACAATAAGCATTATGGGCATTATTAATAAGGGGGTGGAACAAGATGAGCTTTAAGGTCCCTTCCAACCCAAACCATTCTATGATATGTGAAAACTCTGATTTGATGGAAGTTCTTTGGCATAGAAAAGTCTGTCTTTTAGAGGAAGTTCCAGTCTTGGGTTGCTACTCCCTGATTCTTTTACAGGGTGTTGAGAGTTTCTCTGAGGGCTCAGTGTCACTGCTGGGGGACTAAGGGGATCTTTAAGGTCCTTTCCAACCCAAACCACTCTGTACCATCTTTACCTGTTCATCTCGACCCAGGCAGTTCCCATTTGGCCTCAGTAGTTTTCGGAAGCTGCCGTGTTGTTCCCCTCTGTTCTCAGGACAGATCCTTCCCTTTCTCTGCTTCTTTATTCCTTCCAACAACCCTTTTTTGACCACTTGGCTTTTATTGGGTTTGATGATGATGAGATGCTGTGGAATCCAACACCATGTTGGGTTCCTGGGAGTGTTGGGGGTGGTGGTTGGAACACACTGAGGTGTGTGGAGCCAAGTTTTCTCTTCACCTCGGCCTTTCCCAGCTGAAAACCTGGAACCACATGTGCCTTAACTGGGAACTCTTGTGTCCCTCAGGACTGTCTGGACAGATCCCTTCCCTTTTTCTGCTTCTTAATCCCTTCCAACAACCCTTTTTTGACCACTTGATTCTGAGAAAGGTG
>NW_020884996.1:162057-165665 GCF_003945725.1 Corapipo altera
GGGAATTCTTGTGTCCCTCAGGACTGTCTGGACAGATCCTTCAGGGCTGACGTGTACAGCTGCCCTGCCTGTCGCTACGACCTGGGCAAGACCTACAGCATGGAGGTGAACGAGGCCCTGCAGGACATCCTGACCCAGCTCTTCCCCGGCTACGGCAACGGCCGGTGATTCCCTAAAGCACTTCTCCTTTCCTTGGGTTCACACTTAAACCACGGGCTTAATTTAAAAAAAAAAAAGCAAAACAAACAAACCAGCAAACCTGTAGGCTGTGTTGTCCCAGACTCCCCCCCTAAAAAGGTTTGAAGTCTTCCTCGTTTTTTAAAAAAAACTGTAAACTCCCAGGAGTGTCCTTTTTGTACGTTTGTGGATTTTTGTTTTTGTTCTAAATGTTGAAGTTTGCTTTTTTTTTTTTTTTTAAATCGTTGTGTTTTTTTTCTCCCCTCAAACCTGCCATTCATTCAGCACAGAATTATTTGTTCTTAATGGACTGAAAGTGCTTCTGGTGAGGCTGCTAATGATGAGGAAAGTTCTCAGAGTGCCCCCCGTGCCCCCCCTTTTATTTTTATTTTTTTTTTTATTCCAAAAAATGGCTTGGTTGCTTGAACAATCTTCACTGTCTGGGGATTTGGCCATCAAGGTAGACTCGTGCATCACCTTGGCAGCATTTTGATACTCCAAATTTGTACAAGATGGTTCCTGGCTTTGTACCACAAGTGGGTTATTTGCTATTTTTTTTCTTTTTTTGGTAAGAACTGGGGTTTTATACGTTTGACAAAAAAGCCATTTCCTGCTAATTTTATATTATCAAAACCATAAAGCTGCTTGCTTAGAGCCAAGTAGTTGGAGCAATATGAAGTACTACCTCACTGGACTTGTTGTAGGGAAGGATTTGTTCAGCCAGGCGCTGTCCTCTATCCCGAAATGCCATTGTGGAATATCCTAAAGCCATCCTTAAGTGCCTTTTGTCCTTTGCTGGAAGACTGGGCTCTGAATCACCATATATATCTCTCTTTTTTTTTTTTTTTTTTTTTTCATAAGCACTGAATTGTTTTTAACTTGCCAGCCAGATCTTTGGTAACGTGGAACACTGTGTGTGATTAGTGTGGATTTGCAGAGGATCAGGTTTCCTAGTGATAGGTGAATTAAGGTTTTTTGGTTTTTTTTTTTTCCTTTGTTTCACTGCATTTCTACCTGGAAATGAAAAATAACCAATTCTGGCTTTTTCTATGAACCATTTTGTATTGGACCTGCCACCGAGAAGGCTCACTTTATATTTTTCTACCATTACAAAAGTTTGCAGTTTGATACCTCAACAAGACAGGGATGTTTTTAATCACACTTTACTGCAGACAGACTGGAACAAACGTGCCTATTTTTGGTTTTCTTAACTCTTACCCTTTGGAAAACTATTATGTTAATATGTTAGGGAAAAGAAACCCCACCCCACAGCATTTTATAGATTTTTTTTTGTTGTTGTTGTTGTTGAATTTGTCAAATTTTTGTACAATGTGCAAGCTGAAGTTCTCAAAATAAATAACTTTTCAAATTAAATGTTGACTTTTTTCCTTTAATTCTTAGGCTCCAGAGTAGTTTCCAGACCTAGTTGCTTGTGCAGGAGTTCACATTTATGTCCCATTAAGCAAAGGCTTCAACCACTGAGCTTTTCACAAATGCAGATGAAGGAAATGGAAAAAAATCCATGAAGGTGTTGAAAACAAAAGCTGTGAAATTAAGCAGCAGTGGCACCATCTGCCCTCTTTAAAATAAGTTTATTTTAAGGTCAGTGTTAACATTAAGCACTTTCAGATATTTAGATTTAATTGAAAATGTCCTTCCACTTTTTATCATGTGTTGTGATGGGAAGAATTTGGGGCGAGGGAGTGAAACTGAGGGAGAATTTTTGTATGTAAATTGAAAGAACTCTCTGCAATGAGTTCCTTAGTTGATTGCTTTTGTTATTATTTGGAATTTGGGAAACAAACTTTGTTTTCCTACAGAAGTGTCAGGGTGGTTTTTTTTTTTTGGTTTGAATTAGAATTTCTCTGCAAATCAGACACTTTGTGGTGGGATCTGCAAATCCCAAATTATGAAGCCCTACTGGGAAAATTCCTCTGCTACAGAGGGGGACTGTGGATATGAGGGAATTGTGTTTTAATGCTGGAGATGATTAATAGGATGATGTTTCACTTCCATTCGCTCTGGTGTTCATCTGTGTTGTGAAATTCTGGAGTAAAAACCAACCTGTGAGTTGGTAACAAAGTATTTTTTGGATCAGGAATTAGGAAGGAAGAGTGACAATGTTGCAAAAAACTAACCAAGGGTCTTGCAGCTATTTTGGGAATTCCCAGGGAATGCACAGAGCTGATGCTCTGCAGGCCTTAATGAGCTCAAATTAAAAAAGTGCCCCTGATAGTTCTTCGTCCTGGCAGCCTTCCATGGTCCTGGAATTGCAGACAGCTTGGGAAGAGAGTCTGGGGTGTGGGGATGGTCCTGCTGGAGGGGGGGATGCTTGGGATGCTCCTGTGGCACCTCCACAACCCCCTGACAGGAGGGGGGAGCCAGGTGGGGGTTGGGCTCTGCTCCCAGGGAACGAGGGACAGGACAAGGGGAAAGGGCCTCAAGCTGTGCCAGGGGAGGTTTAATTGGATATTGGGAACATTTCTTCCTGGGAGGGTGGTCAGGCACTAGGAGGGGCTGCCCAGGCCCTGGTGGAGTGCCCGTCCCTGGGGGTGTCCAGAAGGGTGTGGATGTGGCACTTTGGGACATGCCCCCATTTAGTGACCGTGGTGGTGTTGGGGCAAAGGTTGGGCTTGATCTTAGGGATCTTTTCCAACCCTATTCCTTGTCTGTGCTGTCTGTAACACCTTCACAGAACCCAGGAATCGCTGAGGTTGGAAAAGCCTTCCCAGATCATCGAGTTCAATCTGTGACTGATCCCCACTGAGTGCCACCTCCACTCCTTCCTTGGACACTCCAGGATGGGGACTCCAAACCTCCCTGGGCACCCCCTTCCACTGCCCGAGCACCCTTTCCCTGCCGTGCCCTGGGCTGTGCCCTGGGGGCTCCCCGGGGATGGGGATCCAGCCCAGGGGGGTGAGGCTGTGCTGGAGGCCTTGGGGATGGGGATTGATGATCCCCCTGGTCACTGATGATCCCCAGGAGCTCCTGGTCATTATTGATCCCCCCTGAACACTGGGGTCCATCCTGGATGGGATTGATGATCCCCAGGACTGCGTGGTCCTGCCCACTTATTGATGTCCCCCCAGGACTCCCAGTGTCCCCATGTCATCGATGATTCCCCTGATCACTGATGATACCCCAGAGGCCATTGATGATCCCCTCGATGTCCCCCCCGCTCCCCTGGTCACCAATGATCCCCCCAGTCATTGATGATCCCCTCAGTCATTGATGATCCCCCCGGTCATTGGTGATCCCCCCCAGCTCCCCCACCCTAATTATCAGTGATCCCCCCGGTCACTGATGATCCCCCAGACCACTGATGATCCCCTCGATGCCCCCTTGTCACTGATGATCTCCCTGGTCATCGATGTTCCCCCGGCCCCCCCTGGTTATCGATGACCCCCCCAGCTATCGATGCCCCCCCCCCC
>NW_020884996.1:165765-166240 GCF_003945725.1 Corapipo altera
CTCCCCCCCGGTTATCGATGCCCCCGTCCCCGCCGTTCCCCGCCCGGCCGCTGGGGGCGCTGGCGGTTCCCCCCCCGCCATTGGCGCAGCGCGGCCGCAGCGCCCCCGCCCCGCGCTGTGCGGCTCCTCACGTACCCAGCGCCGCGCGCCCCGCCCGACGGGCAGCCCGCGCGGCCAATCCGCGCCCGCCCGTCCTCCGACACAGCCAATGGCCGCAGGGGGGCGGGCCGCCCCGTGCCAACCGCCGCACGCTATTGGCTGAAGCGCCCCTTGAGCGACGCGAGGCCGCCCCTCCGCCCCGCCCGCGGGTGTGGGCGGGGCCGTCACACTGCGCGAGCCGCCAATCGGCGCCCTCCCTCGCCTTGTTGTGCGGCGAGCGGCGTCACTATTGGCTGAGAGCGCTGTCCGTCGGCGGCCGCGCGGCCAATGGCGGCGCGGGCGGTGCCGCGCGCGGCCAATGGGCGCTCAGGGGGGG
>NW_020884996.1:171240-195408 GCF_003945725.1 Corapipo altera
TTATTTTATTTTTATTTTGTTTTATTTTTTATTTTATTTTATTTTATATTTTATTTTATTTATTTTATTTTATTTATTTTATTTATTTTTTTCATTTTATTTTATTTCATTTTATTTTATTTTTTTTATTTTTTGGGGGTTTTTGTTTGGTTTTTTTTTGTTTTGGTTTGGTTTGTTTTTTTGTTGTTGTTGTTTTTCCATGTGTGTTTGGTGGTATTAATGTCTCCCCACTGTGGGATGAGAAAGGTGTTTGTCCATTTTTGGTGTTTTCTGCTAAACTTAATAAGATTTTCTCTTTTTAACCTCTGGCTTGGACCAAATATGTTCTGGCTTGTCACAGTTTGGGGGTATAGAGTCATTTGCTCCCATGGCTTAATTAAGGTGCTTACTTTCATTTGTATTTTCATGCAGTAAATGATTCTCTTTTATAAACTGGGCAGTTCCTCAATGATATTCCTGCTGGATTTAACAGCAGAACACATTTGTGTTTTGCTGTGTGATATAAAATCCTTCCACAGTCTGTCTGTGCCTCAGTCATGGCAAAAGTGATCCCAAACTTCATTATTTTTCTATTTCTTTGCCATATCAGTAGGTTTGGGAACGAGCCACAATTCCCAGGTTCTTAGAAAATACAGGATGCTCCTTTTATTCCCTAAACTTGTTGGAAATCCTGGATTTCACAGAAATAACCCTGTAATTCACAGAAAACCTGTGGCCTAAGAAGGGAATGGTGGAAGTTGGTGGCAGGTTAAGAGGATTCCTGAGGTTTTCTCATCCTCCTTTACAGGTTTTGATGCCCATCCAGGGGAGTGGGGAGGATCCTGGGGGGTTTTTTTTTGGTTGTAAATAAGAAGTTTCTGTGAATTTTCCCATATTTGTTCTCAGCTCTGGGTTGGCAGAACAAGCAGCAAAAATCCAGGTCTGGGAATTACTTCCCTGTTACCCTGAGCTGGGGAGCAAAGTGCTGGAAGTAGTTTTCACTTCACCTCCTGTCATTTCCCAGCTAAAGGTCTAAGAGAGGGAGTGTTTCCCAGGTGTTTTAAATCCCCTAAAACCCACACAACTCCTGAAGAACTTGGAATTATTTCCATATAAAAGGAAGGTTTGGGAGCTGCAGCTTCCAGAGGGATCTGGATAAAACTGAGCTGGAAGTTGGGGGGGGATTAAATGGTCTCATTTTACCTTGAAGGCTTTGCTTTAATTGAAGTTTGAAATGGTCCCTCCTTCCAGCTGCAGTTTTGGGTTAAAAGGTGTGAACTGGGGGTGAGCTGAGGGGGTTCCCCCTCATCCCTCAGTGCAGAGGAGGAGCTGGAGTTATTCCAGGTTCACCTGAGGACAGCTATTCCAGCTGGAGGGAATTCTGGGGCTCCTTATCCCCTTCCTTGGTGCTCTTCTTCCCCTTCCTGGCTCTTCCTCTTGCTCAGGGGATGATTTTCCAGCTCCTGAACCTGGAATGTGGGTCAGTGTGTCACAGCACCCAAAGCACCTGGTGCAAAAATACACCCGAGGTGTTGATTTGATGCTGGCAAAATGCTCCAAAAAACCCCAGAGAACAATCCAATTTCTTGGAATTCTGTCTTACAAAAACCTGAAGGGACCTAAAGAGGTTGAGCAAGTTGCTGAGAACAACCCTTCAGGTTTGTAGTTCCGGGGGGTTTGTTGAAGGAAAACTGGGAATTAGTCCTTAGGAAGGCATTAATCTGATACAGGAATTAACTTTCTGGACAAAGCAGTGCAGTAATTGAGGTTTCTGATTGCTTTGCAAGGTTTCTGATCTTCTTTCTCATAAGAATAATGGACTCTGGTTACTTTATTTTAAGGTTTTTATGGGAAGGTTTGCAGTGCTGCTGCTTTGGATAGAGGTGTCTGGGGTTAAAACTTGGGAATCTTGTTCACATTCAACAGGAATATGTAAAAAAGAGGGAATTTTTTAACCTCATGTGCTCCAGCTCTGGATTTCTCCTTTCACTGTGGTCTCACATTTGGGAATGCTGAGCTCATATTCCTGATATTCCAAGTGAGCCCAAAAGAATTTCGTGTACCAGGGCACAGCAGAGCTGCTGGGAAGGCTCAGTCCACATTAAATGCCTTTTTCTTTAAACTAAGTTTTTAGTTTATTTTCGAAATACTCCTAAACCCTTGCAGTAAATCCAGCAAAGACAATAAAATACAGAACCTGTGTCGTGCAGCAAACTGGAGTTTGCAGGTCCCTGGTTATGGGTTGGGCCTCAGTGGTGGTTTGTGAACTGATTTCTGTGGTTTTAGTCTGAGTTTATCTCCCCTGCTCAGTAAAACGTGAGTTTTTTGAGGTTCTGCTGTGAATTTAGTCAGAAATAACCATTCCATGTTAACTGCCTTCCCCTCAGGCCATAATAAACTGGTTTAATGCCTTACAGATTTATTGCACTCAAATCTAACCACTTTTTTCTTTTTTTTTTTTGCTTTTAAATATTGTTTGGGACTAAATAATTTTGCTGCAGTTAAAAGAAACTGTGTGTGGGGGGACTGTGCACTTGTACAGCAAAGAGGGGGTTGTGAGGGAAAAGTTTATTTTCCTTTAATGAGCTGCATGTGCTGCTTGGTTTCAAGCACAGGAGGATCTGGAATTCTGGAGGAGCCTGGTGGAGTGTAACATTTATTAGAAAATAACTCCAATTTGTCAAATCCCAAGCACTGTAGATGTTTATCTGGGTGCCTGGATGGGAATGTTGTGTCTGTTCCTCCTTCCCAAATATTTCCTCTGGGATGTTTACTTGGCCTTTATGAAGGATATACAAAGCTGGAAGCAATTTGGAGGTTAAAAATAATAAATTGGACATAAATATATATTTTTTGGGGAAAAGGTGTTACTTTAAAATCTCGCTGTGACTGTACAGTTGCTTAAAACAGACCTGAGCAACAGTGAACTGCAAACTTATAAAATGACACTTTTTTTTGGGTCTAAATGCTGGAATCTGATTCTTGGGAATAAAGGGGGAAGAAAGGCAAGTTGTCTCAGATATCCTTACACCACATAACCCTTCCCTGAAACTGTGATGTATAGAATGACCTATTTTATTTATGGACTTGAGGTCTTGCAGAAGTTTTTCTTTGGTTCTGCTGAGCAGCTTCTGATCCATGGGAATTGATGGAAATAGAGGAATCTGCCCTCTGTGTTCCAACCTAATTCATCCAAAAATGCCACTTCAAATAAACACACGAGGTTTCCATTAATATTTGTAAATTTAAAGAATTTTTTTTAATGAGCAAGAGTTTTTGCTCTGCTGCAGGGGAAATGCCTCAAGCACTGAGTGAGTCAGAAGTCAATCCAGCCACACTTAAAAATCTGTGTTTTGGGGGTTTAATTTTGGACCTTTACAGTATTTTCTATTAGGAAATTTCTAGGGAGGTTTTAAGGTTCTGCTTTTATGATTTAAAAACCTTGTTTGAGATATGACATTTCTCAGTCTTTCTACACTGTTAAAACTATAAATTCTTTTCCTGCCAGTAGCTTCCTGCACTGAGGAGTGGAATGCTCTCAGAATTTCTTCCCCAAAGAATGAACTGCTCTGCTTTCAGCACTGAAATGAATAATTTGCTGTATATTAATGATTTTTGTGCTCCTTGCTGCAAACGACATCTCCTTTATATCTTCAATTATCCAAGCTGTTTAGATGTGCCTCATTTAGATCTTCTCATTATCTCTCCTCCTTTTTTTTTTTTCCCCTCTTCAATATCTGGGCCTTATTACACTTTCTGCCTTGGTTTGGTGTTGTCCTTCAGTGGTTTCCTGGATAATTCACTGTCCCCTTGTAGCATAATGAGCTGTGGAACTCAATTTTCTTACATTTAGGAGCAGTTTCAGTGGTGTTCCACACCCAGGGATGTTTGTTGTCTGCATTGATTAGATTAAGAGTTTGTGGGTTCAGTGTTCCCTGAGGAAAGGGCAATTCCACTGAGAGCCCCAGGAACCCTCAGTCCAGTTTGACAAACTCCAATTAACTCAGGGAGTGACAAACTCTCCTGTTTGGGGAAGAGAGATGATGTTGCAGCAGGAGAATCTGCTGGAAGTGCCTCCTAATAAACTTGAACCCTCCGAGACTTTTCCTCCGGCTGTGGCAGATGTTTGACATCAGGAGGCTGTGGTTTGGGCTGCTGGCTTTGCCCCATTGTCCCAAAAGTCCTACCCCCTGGAAGCCCAGCCTTGTTCCAAAGCCCAGCCTTGTTCCAAAGCCCAGCCCTGGAACCAGAGTCACTCCTGGATCATTTTGGGAGCCCACAAATCCTCCCCTTTGGCACAGGAGAGGAACAAATGGCCACGGGCAGGAGCTCGGGCACTGTCCAAGTGGGTCCTGCTGGGAGATTTCCTCCTGCTTCAAACCCTGGCCAGAGCTTTGTTTGTTCTGTGAAATTTTGGTGGCTGGGGTTCTGTTTCCTTCAGCGGGGGGGGAGACCCGTGCCAGCCCCTGTGCCCACCTCCAGTGCCACCCTCTGTGCCCGCCCCCCGTACGGGCTCACGGCTGTGTGTCCTGCTCTCAGCTGGCAGCAGATTGCAGGGGGCACTTGGGAGGATATTTCCCTGTGTCTTTTTAGCCTTTTCCAACACAACCCGAGGGAAATCTCGTGGAATCTTCTTGGAATGTTGACAGAAACTCCCCGTGAGCCGGCAGCGTGCGCTCCCAGCCCGGAAAGCCAATGGAATCCTGGGCTGCATCCCAAGGAGAGTGGCCAGCAGATCAAAGGAGGGGATTCTCCCCCTCTCCTCTGCTCTCATGAGACCCACCTGGATCACTGCATCCAGTGGGGAAACTGAGGTTTGATGTGTGGAAGAACTTCTTCCTCCCTCTGGGGAGGCCCTGGCACAGGTTGCCCAGAGAAGCTGTGGCTGCCCCTGGATCCCTGGAAGTGTCCAAGGCCAGGTTGGAGCACCCTGGGCTAGTGGAAGGTGTCCCTGCCCATGGCAGGGGGTGGCACTGGATGATCTGAGGTCTATTCCAACCCAAACCTGGGATTCTCTGACAATCTCTGTCCATCCTCCTCTCACCAAGTTATTTTTGCCACCTGCAGCTTCCACACCAGGGTTTTGGTTACCAGATTTTGAGCCCCTGCTTTCTCCTTTTTTCCTAGGGGTGTACGTTCCAGAGGACATTTTCCTTCATCATTTTATGTTTTGGCTTCAAGGCCTTTAGGAAAAAGCTGAGAGGAGTTTTTGTGGGGTTGGTGGTGGCAAACTGCAGCTTTGGAGAGGCAGGAGGTGGTTCAGAGGTGGGTTTGTCCCTTGTACACAGGGTGTTCATCACCTGGGCAGGACTTTACCTTTAGACCTGGTACCTTCCTCAAAGGGCTCTGCAGGTACCTGTGTTCTGGTCTGTCATGAAGCTGTGAGTGTGTTAACTGTGTTTAGCAAGATTAAAGATGGTTTTCTGGTGTTCCTGAGTAAACAGAGTGACTCCTGTGGGATCAATCCTGCTGTGTTTCACTGTTCCAGTCGGGATCGATGGCTGAGCGTTGCCCCGGGGGTGGGCACAGGATTTGGCTCCAGTGCTGGTGCCTGAAGGCAGGTTTGTTCCCACCAATAATCACAACTTCAATCAAAGTCACCCCTGACTCAAAAGGGTTGACATTATCTGCTCCTCCCAGATCAATAGTGGGGGAGCAGCGGGGAACTACTTGAAAGCCCCAAACCTTTTCCTGGAGGAAGGATTCCCGGTCCTGGAAGTCCTTTAGCAAGCACAAGTCATTGATCTTGGCTGGGTGTCTTGGGTTTTTTCTCTGCCATACAAAGGTTTTGGGCAACAGGTACAGGATTTCAGTCACAGTAGTGTCTCAGTTCAGTTTTGGAGGGAAAAGTCTCCTGTAAAAGTCATTGCAATTAAAATCTCAGCTCTTTGTGTGCACCGAGATCGTCCCTCTGGAGATGAGTTTAGTGTTTCCTCACAATGGTTGGAAATTAGAAGGTTTTCATAATATTTCAGGTTGTTCCTCTCTCACAAAGACCCAGATTGAGCCCAGCTGAGACAAAAACCTTCACCCTTCTTTTCAAGAACTAATGGGGGCTCAGACTCTGCTGAATCCTCCTTTTCAGCATTGACAGTGCCGAGAGAAGAGCTGCTTCCCATCCTCACCCTCAGCACTGAAAGAGGCTTTCAGTGTGCTCAGAACAGGCAGATTCTGCTATGAAACATCCCTCAGTGATGCTGAGGGAGGGAAGCTCATTAGGGCACTGCTTAATTGAGGCCTTCTCCTCAGAATTCCATAAGGAAGCAGCAGCTTGGCCGGGCTGTGACAGCCCTGGGCTTGTCCTGCTGCCTCAAGGCCTGTGGGACACCAGGAGCTGGGAAGGAGGTGACAGGAGATGTTGCCACTGTTCATCCAAAATCCATCAGTGTGAAGAAGCTGGGAAAGAAATTCCCTTCTCCCAAAGCTTTCCCTGGATGTTCCCACCTCCTTGGAGCTGGAGGGGGACGGTCGGACAGGCAGCGGGTTTGGATGTGTCTTCCTGAAATATTTGAACTGATTCTCCCTTCCCATGAGCTCCTTGGCCATTTTGTATTAATACCTTAATTAGTTTAATTAGATGAACGTACATTATCTAGGGTAGGTGTTAAAATGTCCTTTAAGTGGGATTAAACATGGAAAAATCTCGTGTTTTGCTGCCTCTGCTCTGCAGAATTCCAGAGTTCTGGGTGATGTCACTTGTATGGAGGCAAAAGACCCTTTAATTAATTGATTAAGCTTTGCCTGAAGTAGTTTTACCTTTTAATTAATTGAATAAGCTTTACATGAAGTGGTTTTTGATGCAGTGTGCATTTTGACTCTTTGCTCCCAGTTTATTGACTAAAAATCGGAATTGCTGGAGACAACCTTGAAGAAAGGGTGGGATAAAACCTGGAGACAATCTTGAGGAAAACACAGAATAAAACCTGGCTTTGGTTATTTTTTTCCCCCTCCCTGGGTGTGAGCAAAGCTGCAAATACTGGGAAGGCCTCTCTGGAGCAGATGGTGCTGGCACAGATCCTCCTCAGGACGGAATTCAAGTTCCTTTCCTGAGGCAGCTCCTCCCGGTGTGTCCTGCTGCCACTGAGCCTGCCTGAACTTTGGTGGCATTTCTAGGCCCAGCTTAAAAATAGCAGAACTATTCCCAGGGAGATTGTGTTGGGATAGAAGTTTGGGGATGGTTTCTCACTTCTCCACCGGCCTCCAGCCCGATTTTCCTGGTGAACGATGTTTTTCCCGGGTGATCCAGAGGAAACCTCTGGCACCTCTGGCTCCTGTGCTTCATCTCAGGGCTGGGAGATACTCTTTTCCTTTTTGTATTCCTGCAAAACATTTGTGGAGCAAACCATTCTCACGGCTTTGGATCAATGTGCTGCTTCCCTTCAAATCCTGACCCTGGAAGAGCAGTTTTTGTTCTGGGTGACAAGGCCGGGGATCTCCTCGGGCAGGGCTGCCCTGAGGGTGGAGGGGTTGCTTAAAGGGCCTTTTTGTTTAAAAACTGCAACAATTTCCCTTGGAAAAGCAGCTCTTGTAGTGAAAACTTTACCTCTTCTCCCTCCATTTGTTTTGCTCTGGGATATTGTGCAATATTGGGATTTACAGTTGGATTTTATCCTGGAGTGGGCCTTGGGAGGCTGCGATTTTTACCCATAAAATTCCTTTGAAGGCTCCCTGGGGAAGAGCTGAAGACTTGCAGCTCATTGTTTTGAAACAAATTTCCATAGAAGTTCCTCTGAAGAATCCTGAAAGTTTGGACTTTCTAAAATTTCAAGGCAAAACTTTACCTCTGAAATGAAAAATGGTTTACCCAGTTAAAAATGGTAAAGGCAACCTTGGTGCCCTGGGTATGGAATTTGTCCAAATTAGTGGGTTTAATTCCAGGAGGTGAGAGCACTTGCTGTCTCTGAAGTGAGTTCATTGCCACACTCAGCCATTAAAACACAGATTTAGCAGCGTTTTGATTGATAATTTTAATTTTTATTTTATTCTCCCTGTTTTGTTTTGTTTTCCCTGACACAGTGAGTATTTCTGGTAGCATCTGGAATGTTGCTTGGCTCGTTTGAAATCAGTTTAAATCCAAACACATATTTTCCTTGGATTTAAAAGCCGCTTTTGACAGTGTTGCTGCACTTTTTATTCCTTCACAGCCCAGCACTGCCACCTCCTGAGGGTTTGGGATATTGGCTGTGCTGCTTCTCTGACATGGAGAATATTTTCTGAGTTATGTTTGCAACTGAAATGCCACAAAAACATTTTTTTCTTCTCTAACAAACTTCCAGCATAACCTTAAAAAAAAAAAAATCCCATTTTAAAAATTGTGATTTCGTCCTGAATTGTTTGAGATTTTTTTTTTTTCCCCTTGAAATTGTGAAGTAAATTGAGCATTTGGCTTTTCACATTGCAAGATGTTTTGAAATTGTGCATCAGTATTTCTTTAAAGAATTATCTGATGCTTTGTTTTATCTGTATACATTGCAAATACAAAGGATGTTGAAGCTACCTTTAAAAAAAAAACCCTAATTTTTGAATTTTTGATGTTGTCTAGCACATGAAAAAAAACCAACCATGGGGGAAAGCTGTTGGTTTTGAACCTAAACAGAACAGGATGGAGCATTTTGATGGAAAACTTCTACACATTGAATAGATGCTGAAGGTATTGAGAAGGTCTGTGACCACCATCCTGATGAGACACAATTTGTGCCATGAATGGGGGCAGATGTTAAGCCCATGGTCTATATTTAGCCCATATCCAATCTCTGGGATGATCCTGGTATCAGGACTTCCTGACCAAGTGGATTTTTTGGTCAGAACCTCCTCATATCCCCACGTTAAAGGGTAGCACTTACAAATATCCTCTTGGGGGAAAAGAGGGGAGAAAAACGTAAAATCTCCCCGTCTTTTCTGTGAAATTCGTTAAACCCGACATTTTTTAACCAATATTTTGTTTCCTGCCCCTCTTCTTTCCCTCTCCCTTTGTGTTTTCCCCTCCTCAGCTGCCACACTGGAAATATGGGGTCGGAAAACCCGAGTCCGCAGAACCCCGGCTGTAAGATCATGACCTTCCGGCCCAGCCTGGAGGAATTCCGGGATTTTGGGAAGTACATCGCCTACATGGAATCCCAAGGAGCTCACCGGGCAGGGCTGGCCAAGGTGAGTTGTCCCAGCCCAGGGATTTGGGAGCTGCCTGAAGGTGCCTTCCCAAAGCTCTGGTTGATGGAGGGAGGGGGGGGGTTGGGAAGTTCTCTTGCTCGGCAGCAGTTTGATTTCTTGTCGTGTTTTGGGAATTTGTTCTTGGAATCTCTGCTTCAGTTATGGAGAGAGGAGAGGCAGAGGAGTTACAGTAGAGTCATGGAACACTCTGAGACCCCCAAGGATCATCAGCCCAACTCTTGGCCCTGCCCAGGACACCCCAACAATCCCCCCCTGTCCCTCGGAGCGTTGTCCAAGAGTTCTGGACATGTTCCCCAGGGTTTGCTTCTGTTCTTCTCCACCCCCTGCCCCTCTTTATTTAAGGAGTTGGGGCTTCATTTGTCACCTACAAACACAGAAACATCCCCAGCAACAATGCAGCAGGATTTCTGTAGAATCCTGGAATATCCTGAGCGGGAAGGGACTCACAGGGATCATCAGGACACCCCAACAATCCCTCAGAGGATCATCCAAACGCTCCTGGAGCTCTGGCAGCCTTGGGGCCGTGCCCACTGCCCTGGGGAGCCTGGTCAGTGCCCAACCACCCTGTGGGGGAAGAACCTTTCCCTGAGATCCATCCCAACCCCCCTGGCACAGCTCCAGCCCTTCCCTTCAGTCCTATAAAGAAGTGTCAACTTGCAGGATGTCCTTCCCTGATCCCTAAATGGAAAGCAAGGATATTCCTGTCCCTTTCAGACATGGGCTGAGGGTGTTTCTGTGGCCTGATTCTTTTGCTGAGGACACACATTGTGGTGGCCACGGTCCTCAAGGGCTGCAGGTGTGAGGTTTTCAGCTCCCCCTGAGTGTAGGATAAAGAAGGATCTCAGGTTTGGATATCTCTGTAGTGTCAGGACAAGGGGAGTGGCTTCCCACTGCCAGAGGGCAGGGTTAGGTGGGATATTGGGGAGCAATTCTTGTATATGAGGGTGGTGAGGCCCTGGAACAAGTTCCTTCCCATCCTTATCTTTACATTTAAAGTCAAGAAACACTGTGAGAACTTTTCACGTGAAGCTTCTAAATTCCAGTACAACTGCTTGGAAAAACCCAGGACTAAGTGATTAGAGGGAGTATTTCTGTGGCCCTGTCACCACAGGGCTGTTGGGATCATTTGTCCTGACAAGGAGCTGTTAGGTGTGGTATTTAGCAGGGCTTAATAAAGCACAGAGGAGAAATAAAGCTGTTAGGCATGAAATAATTCTTATTTCTTCTAAAACATAGGTCACTTACCGGGTTTATTAAGGTTCTAAAGAGAGCTGGCTGTTGATGAAGAGCTCCCAGGAAATGTTTCCTTGTCCACTCAAGTGTACAAGCAATTACCTGCCAGGAGTCTACGAGGGAGATTATTGTAATAAGGGTTGTTGGTGAATTCCAGATGTTGTAAAGAAATCACTTGACTTTTAGGATTAATCTGAGCTTTTCATTCGTGTGTCTCTCTTGTAACTGCAGCTCAGAGCCTTCTGAGCTGAGCTCATCCCACCCTGGAGGAACCATTGCCTGCAACTTGGCCTCCAGTTTTTGCAACTTTTTTTTTTGGTCAATCCTTAATCCAAATTAGATTGCAAATATTGTGTTTTTTCATCCTGCTGATGGTTCTCTGCTTTTGAGCCTGGCATTGGTGGCAGCTCTTTGGTTTAAAATTACAGCTTTTTCTTCCACATTCAGCCCTGCTTTGCAGCAGTTTCTTTTTGTGCAGCCTCCAAGAACTGAGGGAACAGTTCTGGGCATGTTCCCCCTGGTTTTCTTTTGTTCTTCTCCACCTCTTACCCCTCTTAAATTAAGGAGTTGGGGCTTGATTTGTCACATACAAATACAGGAATGTCAACAGCAACAATGCAATGGGATTTTTGTAGAATCCTGGAATATCCTGAGGGGGAAGGGACCCACAAGGATCATCAGGACACCCCAACAATCCCGCCCTGTCCCTCAGAGTGTTGTCCAAACCCTCCTGGAGCTCTGGCAGCCTTGGGGCCGTGCCCACTGCCCTGGGGAGCCTGGGCAGTGCCCACCACCCTCTGGGGGAAGAACCTTTCCCTGAGATCCATCCCAACCCCCCTGGCACAGCTCCAGCCATTCCCTCAGGTCCTTTGAGCCTTTCTAGTTAAAAAACCCAAAGAAATGAAACAAAAAACATCCTCACAGCCTCAAGAAACCCCAAATGTCAGTGATCTTCTGCTGGAATGGTTGTTCAGGCCACTATAAAAGGTTATGGACTTCCAGAGATGCCACATGGTGATAAAGCTGCTGCTCAGGAGTCTGTGCAGCTTTGTGGGATGGCAGGGGAGAGAGGGAAGGTGTGTGCAGTCCCTCTGGCATGCAGCACATTTCCTTGGAATGACTCTGTGTCTTCCATCAGCACTGGCCATCCTGTGTGGGCCTGGACTCAGCACTGGTGAGGCCACCCCTGGAGTGCTGTGTCCAGTTCTGGGCCCTGAGCTCAGGAAGGACATTGAGGGGCTGGAGCAGGTCCAGAGGAGAGCAACGAGGCTGGGGAAGGGACTGGAGCACAAGTGCTGTGAGGAGAGGCTGAGGGAGCTGGGGCTGTTCAGCCTGGAGAAGAGGAGGCTCAGGGGAGACCTCCTCACTCTCTGCAACTCCCTGACAGGAGAGGGGAGCCAGGGGGGGGTTGGTCTCTTTTCCCAGGCAACCATCAGCAAGACAAGAGGGCTCAGTCTGAAGCTGTGCCAGGGGAGGTTTAGGTTGGAGATTAGGAAGAATTTCTTTGCAGAGAGGGTGCTCAGCCCTTGGAATGGGCTGCCCAGGGAAGTGGGGGATTCTCCATCCCTGGAGGTTTTTAAGACGAGACTGGATGTGGCATCAGTGCCATGGGCTGGGAACCACAGCGGGGTTGGATCAAGGGTTGGATTGATGATCTCAGAGGTCCCTTCCAACCCAGCTGATTCTATGATTTTATGACTGCTCTGGGTGGGCTGTGAGCCCCCCTGCAGCCCTGTCAGCCCAGCAGGTGTCCTGTTATCCAAGACCTGCAGCACTGGGATGAGATCCCTTCCCTTCACCAGCCCTTCCCTCAGCAGTTGCCTTTTGCCCGTCGTGAACATCAGCTGTCATCCTTCCCTTTTCTCCCCCCTGATTCCAGGTGATTCCTCCCAAGGAATGGAAGCCCCGGAGAACCTACGACGACATCGATGACATGGTGATCCCAGCTCCCATCCAGCAGGTGGTCACTGGGCAGTCAGGGTTGTTCACCCAGTACAACATCCAGAAGAAGCCCATGACCGTGGGGGAATATCGGCGCCTGGCCAACAGCGAGAAGTACGGTGCTGTCCAGGGATGTGCTCAAAACTGGGCGTGGGGGAGTTTTAGGGAAGGCTTTTCTTCTGCAAAGGGAAATGCAGCCTTGTGAAATTTGAAGTGTTTTGGAGGAAAGTGCTTTTTCTTGAGAGCTTACACCCAGAGGCTCAAAAAAGTTGGTGCGTTGGCGGGTTTTGGTGCCTCTCAGAGCTTTTTCTGGGAGTTGGTGTAGAAGAATTCTTCAAGGATTTGCCTGAGAATCTCCCTGAAAATAGTGGCTTGGGACTGAAAAAGGAGCTCTTGGTGTATTAATGGTTGTTCTGGAAAATGTGTTCCATTGCTGAGGTAGAAATACAAATATTTTGGAGTGTCTGAGCTGATGTTGGTGACATGAGTGTCTCCTGAGCTGATAGTGGTGACACGAGTGTCACCTGAGCTCACACTGGTGACACGAGTGTCTCCTGAGCTCACATTGGTGACACGAGTGTCTCCTGAGCTGATGTTGGTGACATGAGTGTCTCCTGAGCTCACATTGGTGACATGAGTGTCTCCTGAGAGCCTGGGGACCCTGCAGAGCACCTCAGTGAGCTGGGATGAGCCAGCTGGTGCAAACTGCACCTGTTTCCAGAGTCACTTTTCCAGAGGTCTGGAGTACCCTGGGTTTTAATCAATACTGACATTGGGCAGTTGTGGCTTTAAGATGAAGGGGGGGAGATTTAGATTAGAGATCAGGAAGAAATTCCTCCTTGGGAGGGTGGGGAGGCCCTGGCACAGGTTGCCCAGAGCAGCTGTGGCTGCCCCATCCCTGGAATTGTCCAAGGCCAGGTTGGAGCACCCTGGGCTAGTGGGAGGTGTCCCTGCCCATGGCAGGGGGTGGCACTGGATGAGCTTTAAGGTCCCTTCCAACCCAACCCATTCCATGATAATCAGCTTTGAAGTTTTTCTGATCCCTGAGTGCTTCCCCTGCCTTCAGCTCCCCGTGAAACAACTTCATCCCACATTTCCTTGGGATGGGGATCTGGTGCTTCCCATCCCTGAGGGGTTTGGTGGGAAGGTTTGAAAGGCAGTAAATGATCCGAATCAAAACTGAAATGCACCTTGAGTAGCTCCTCCTCTGACACCCCTGCTGCTTCCCAGGGGTTTATCTGTGGGAATATTCCTTAGGATTCCTCTCCTCTGTGTCCCTCTCAGGTACTGCACTCCTCGACATCAGGATTTCGAGGACTTGGAGCGCAAGTACTGGAAGAATCTCACCTTTGTCTCTCCAATTTATGGGGCTGACATCAGTGGCTCCCTGTATGATGCAGTAAGTGAAATGCTCCTCTTTTATTCCTTCTTCCTTCTAGAACTTCTTGATTGCTCTTTTCTCATTAATTAATAATTTCTTTGATTGAGCCGCCCTTAAAAAAACAATACCTTTATTATTATTTTTCCCTCCTTACAAAACTGAGACTAAACTTTCCACCTTCTTCAGAGGTTCAGGATGATGGTGGCATAAAGGAAGCTGTGAAAAGCTTAGTTTTGGTAGAAAAATATGATTTAAACAAGTTCTTATCAAGTGGATGGCCAAAAATTATGTATAGCTTGGATTTTGTTTCTTTTTTTAAGGGAATAAATAAATCAGAGATTTCTGCTGAAGCTCCTTAGAGAGCCAGAAAAAAAAAAGCAGCATTTCAAGGAATTGGTGCTTCATCAAAAATAGGTTTTTTTGAATCTTAACACAAATTATTTGTGTTTGGAGTTGAAATTATTTGCATTTGGATTTTTTCTTTGTGAGCGGCTCCATTAGGACACAATGCACCTGCACACTGAATTAGTTCACAATTCAAATGGTTTAAGCTTTTCCTTGGTGAAATTTCATCCTCTGCTTAAAGTAATTCTGCCGTGGTCTCTTCTGCTGGAGATGATAAAGGTTCTTCTCTTCTTTCTCTGTTTGGGCAGATAATTTAAATCTCTCCTCTGTAGTTCTCTTTGGAGTGGAAAGTGGCTCTTTTTTTGGAGTGTTTTCTGATTGTCTGAGTGTGGAAGTGTTAATGTAAAAGTGTCTTTTTATTATCAGTGGGGTTTAACATGGAATTAATTGGAATAAGCAGAGGTATCTGAGGCCTTCAGAGCCATGGGCATCACAGGTATCCCTAGGATTTGGTGCTTGGATGAGAGTATCTCATTCTGTTATAATATAGGATTAGAATTACACTATAAAGTAGATAGACTATATAATATAAAGAATGTAAATTATATAAATTACAATATAAAATGATAATTTTTTTTAATATCCACGTTCTTTCCCTCATGTGATCAGGGCAGGTGACATAATGAGACACTCCTTTAGGAGAAGTAGCTCCTGCAGTAAACTCCATATACACTGGGTTTCCTTCAAGTTCCTGTGAGCAGAAATTAAACTGAGTTACCAATCACACCTAAAGATCATTTCCTGTTCTCAAACTGCTGCCATTGCTGCAGGAATTGAGGTGGGAGAGTCCCTGAAAGTCGTTCTCCCTCTGCATCATTTCACTTTTCAGCCACTTCCCTCCTTCAGCCCTTTCCTCCCTGCCCCTGGTTTGGGGTTTTTTTCAGGCTGATTTGGAAAGTTTCAAGACTGAGCAGCCTGAGTTTCCCTGTCCTGCTGCTCCAGAAGCAGCATCCTGGAGCAGGGAATGCTCCCATCCCCCTCAGTTTCTTCCTCACAAATCAAGTGCACTTGGAAAAAAGGGAGACTCTGAGTTTCCTTTTGGAGATTGTATCAGTCTTCAGGTTTGAGAGCTGTACCAGTTAATGGTACAAATTCAAATTCTCAAATTCATGTTGAAGCAGAGAAAAGCAAGTGTCAGATTTAGAACTACCTGCTGCTTTTTTTGTGTTATTGATAAAACCAGGACTGTCATCCCTGTTCTTTCCCTGAAACACTGAGCTGAGGGGGAAGATTTTGCCTCTTTGGCCACATTAAGGTCACATCATGATGTTCATCAGGTGGAGAAAAACTGCCTGGAGTGTCTTTGGGAGAAATGTGTTTTACCCTGAGTTTATCTTGTGTTTATTCACAGAATAGTTAATTAATTAGTGGGGTATTTTATAGTGCAAATGCCTCTTCAGAGAACACTTTAGTGAGGGGCTGGTGATCCTTCCTTCCTGTGGTCAGTGCTGAACATGAAATCAAGCTTTCTGGAAGCAGGTGGAATTCAGTGAATGCAGGTGATAACACCCTTATATCCAGCATTTTAAGGCATTGAAAGGAAGCTGTGGGCTGTGATTCTTCCTCAGAAGTCCCAAACATTTCTTCTGAATTCCAGGACGTGGATGAATGGAACATTGGCAACCTGAACACCCTCCTGGACATGGTGGAACACGAGTGTGGCATTATCATAGAGGGTGTGAACACTCCCTACCTCTACTTTGGGATGTGGAAGACAACTTTTGCTTGGCACACAGAGGACATGGATCTCTACAGCATCAACTACTTGCATTTTGGGGAGCCAAAATCCTGGTAAGTGAGGGCTGTTGCCCTCTGCTTGGAGATCCCTGAAAAACCCTTTTCTCCAGATCTCCCAAATTCCATCAGATTAATAACTTCTCCATTTCCTTTTTTTTTTCTCTCCTCTCCTCCTCTGCATTTAAAAGCAGTTTGACTTTCTTTCTTTCGTGCTGCCTTGCTCAGAGGGCCCTGATTCCTGACTTTTAGGGAGACTTGTTGACATCATGATTAAAACCAGATTTCAACACTTGGGGGATTTTTGCAAACTAATGCACAGCAGAGCAAGTGGTGTTGGGAGTGTGTGGATGCTTCAGATGCACTGTCATAGTGAAAGTCTGTTGTTCTTGCACTGTGCTGTAGGCAGGAAACATCTGTTGCTTTAAAATTTCCATTATTTAAATCCATAAATATGTTTACAGCTCCAGGGACAAACTGGGGCGAAGGGTTATTTTTCCATAGTCAATTTTTGGCACGATTGCAAGCATCTTTTAACACTGCTGGTGCACAGGCTGGTTGAAAATAACTTTCCACAAAAGTAATCAATAGTTAAGGGTGAAATTAAGAACGTAGAGAAGTCTGGACTAAGTTCCCAGGAGCCAATATCCTTTTTCGAGCAGTTTAAAAGTATAACCACAGAGACTTTGCTGAAGATCTTGGTGTGACTAATAAATATTGACATTTGCCTGCAAATTAGAGCTTAAATGTCACAGTGGAGCTGCTGTCATTGTGCCCTGGCAGTGGCAGGTGAGATCCCATCCCTCAGCCCGATGAGTCCCTGGTGACACCGAGTATCTCCGGGAATGTTGGTGCCTGTGGGCTCATAAAAGCCCTCAAGAACCAGGAGGCTTTAATGAATGGCTCTAATGCTCTTTTCCAGCCCTGGAAAAGGGGTGGAAGGAGGGGCTGAATCTGTTGTAGCATTAATGTGAATTTTAAAACTCCTTCCGACACATTGGGAGATGTTTCCCGATGTTCCCGATCCTTTGTCTCCCATTAGGTGGATTTTTGCAGGGTCTCTTGTGGTGCTTCTGTTAAACAAGCCTGAGTTGAAGAAAAGGATTTCTGGATTGTAAATGGGGTGTGAAATGCTCTCAGGAAAAGGTTCTTCCCCCAGAGGGGACACCAAAGTTTCAGCACCAAACCTGCCAGAGCTCCAGGAGCGTTCGGACGCTTTCAGGGACGGGGGGAATTGTTGGGGAGTCTGTGCCAGGCCAGGAGTTGGGCTGTTGATCCTTGGGGGACTCTCCCAGCTCAGCATATTCCAGGATTCTCTCAGTTTAGATCCTGTCAGTTTTTCCTCTGGAATCATCCCGTTCCAGCCCCTTTTCCCGGTTCCCGTCTCCACCAGGTGGTGCCGCAGCACACGGGAAGCTCCTCATCCCCTCCCACCACATCCCACAGCGTCACCTCCAGCCCGGTGCTCCCTCCCCTGCTGTCCCCACCCAGCCCTGCTTCTTCCAGGAGCTGTGGGAGCAGCTGAGCCGAGCTCCGGGTTGGGTTGTTCCCTTCTGTTCCCTCTCTCTGCTCCTTCCATCCCTGGGTGTTAACGGGCTCTGACTCACCCTAGAATGTGCTGCCTGGAATGGAGGGTTAACACTTTCCTAAAGTAGAAATAAGAGCAAATTCACCCTTAAAAGAGAAGCTGGAAAAGCAGCAGGAAATCACTGGCTGTTCCACAAACCCACAGTGTGAGTAAAACTTAAAGAACAGCTGCTAAATGGAGTATACACGAAGTATTTGTAGCCTCATTTAAACTGCTTTTCTTCTTGCACTTCATGCTGTTTGATTTTTTTGGTGTTTTTTATTGTTTTCCTTTTTTTCTCTTGGGTTTGATGGCAGTTTTTTTGGTGTTTAGTGGTTTTTTTGTGGGTTTTTTTTTCAGTATTGTAGCTCTGATATGTGGATATCATAAGGATGAGAAACACTTTGCATGAAGCTGTTGCCTCATCTTTACTAAAAAGTGTTTTTTCCTAGAATCTCAGAATGGTTTGGGTTGGAAAGGCACTTAAGGATCATCAGGTTCCAACCTCCTACCATGTCTATATATTTCTGTGGGAAATAGGGATTGTACAGAGAAATAAAACAAACCTCCAAAGAGTAAAACTCAAAGCACCTTTGTGTGGCACATTTGGGTGAAGAGGTTAAAAATCAGAAAGAATTGGAAGTTATAGATGCAAAATTGCATCTGGCAAATACCAGATTTCAGAAGTTCTTGGGAGCTCTTATTTTTATCTGATCTACTGAGAATTTTGGGGAGAAGCTGGGGAACAGCTAAAATCCCCCTGAGAGGAATTGAGTTCAGTCACTGCTGCTTATAGTGGGAGTGGAGAAGAGAAATCATAAAATCTGCTCAAAATTTTTACCAAGGAGCTCAGGTGTCGCTGCTTAAAAACCCAAGCTGGAACTTGCTCTGCACCTGCTTTGTTTGGTGGTTTTTAAATGCACTTTCCCCCCCTATTTAAACAGGAGAGGGGGATTTTTATGCAGTGATTCTGTGTTTGTGCAGTTCTCTGGCAGTCACTGGTTCTCTGAACCTCCCCCAGCTGGGGGAAAAGGAGGATTTTGAGGACAGAGCATGTTCTGAGCAAAGTGTTTTCCTGTTCAATGGAGTTATTCATATATAAATGCCAGTGTGTGACACAGAACTAGATGGGCTGTGACAAGATGCCACTGCTGGTTTGGCAGGGCCTCCCTGCTGTTCCCTTAAGCATAAGGCAAGAGTTTGCCACTTGCCCAAGTCATTTCTTCCTTGTTCTTCACTGTGACAGCTCCTGTTAATGAGTTCTCAAGCTCTTCCCTGAACAAGCTTCCAAAAGTAAATCTGAATATCCCTTGGAGCAGATCTGGAACTTTCCAGGTACCTGAGCAGCTCACCGTGTTCTGGAAGTGGTTGCAGCCATCCCAGAGCTCAGCTGGGGGAGCTCTTGGACTGCACTGCTGGAATTCCAGTGGTGCAGCCTGGCTTTACTCAAGGGTGGCTGAAACGTTCTCTCTGTTTTGCTGGCACCACCTCTGTGGAAATTTCCCAGCTTCCTTCATCCTTTTTATAGACTCTGTGACTCTGACAGTGATCATCTTGGAAGCACCTCAGGGAACAGCAGGAGTGTGGAGAGTTAGGAAGTCTACCAGTTTGGGTTCTGAGCTCTAAAATAAGAGGCAGAGTTATTGTTTGGCTGTCAGAGATATTTATATAGTGAAACCAAGGACTCTGTATATTGGTAGTATTCTGCTTCAAAATTGCCCGTTAAAAACCATAACTCTCCCTTGGTGTCTCCCATAAATTATCTTTATCTCTAATCCAGGCTGTCTCTCACAGCCCAGCTCTGCAGGGGAAGCTCTGTGGGAAGGCTGAGGAGCCACCAGCCCTGTCTCCATCCAAGGGGAAGGGGAGAAAGGAGTTGGGCTCCTTGAGGTTCCCTCCCAGACCTCATTCAAGTGGGTTCTACAAAAAAATCTCTATTATTTCACAGAATCCAAGAATTTTTAGGGTTAGAAGGGATCTCTGGAGATGATTCAGTCCAATCCCACCTACCCAGAGCAGGTGGCACAGGAATGTGTCCAGGTGGGTTTGGAATGTCACCAGAGAGGGAGACTCCACACCCTCCCTTGGCAGCTGTTCCAGGGCTCTTCCACCTCCATGGAAAGAGGTTCTTCCTCATGTGGAGGTGGAACTTCTTGTGTTTTAGTTTCTGGCCATTCATTGCTCCATGTCCTGTCAGTGGGCACCACTGGAAAGAGTTTGGCACAATCCCATGGACACCCCTTGGAGATATTTTTACAGATTGATAAGATCCCCTCTCAATCTTCTCCAGACTAACCAGGCCCAGCTCCCTCAGCCCCCCCTGACAGGAGAGATGCTGTGCAGGAGCTGAAGGACCTTCTCATGGAGCTCTGGGTGGTATTTGGGACAACTTTGACACCTTAGTGACAAAGAATCTGTCTCCTGGGTCAGGGAGGATTGTTACTGAGTGTTTTGTGCCTTTCATTCCTGTCTTTGCGACGTTCCCTCTTACAAAACAGGTGCTTTGGGGCCTGTTGGGATTGCAGGTAAAATAAATGTCTGTGGCTCAACAACTCAAAGTGGCTTCTTTCTACGACCTAATGAGCATCTGCTGGGTCGTGCAGCTCCTTGATTAATGTGTGTCCCTGTCACTGCAGAGAAGTGCTGCTGCCAACACTCCTGGTGCTGTTCCTTTCCATCAGCAGAGCCAGGACAGGCTGCAGCAGTCAGAGGTGTCTGCACAGGGTTGTGTCCCTGGGATGCAGCTTCAAAAATTATTCAGCAAAAGTGAAGCAGTCGAGCAGCAAAGGGTCACCCGGCCATGAGGGAGAGGAAAGGGGTGATGGAAAACAAGCTCTTTTCTTGCTTCTCTTTAAATAATTTAGATTGCAATGCCTTTAGTTCTTAAATTCTGTTGTGCTGGAGCAAGAAGGAGGAGCAGTGGTGTGTCTCCAGCCCTGGTTGTGCTGCAGGGACCTGCCCTGCCCCTCGGGTTGGACTCACCTCCTCCCAGAGACGATGATCCCTCCTGATGTGCTGTTCCCAGGCACATGCTCTGCTCCACATTGTGCTCACACTGCTGTTGTTTTTAACTGGAAAATCGCTCTGACAGGCTGAAGAGATATTATGGAAGGTGTGGGCACTTCCCATCAGACACCCCAGGAACTGGGAGCTGTTGTGTAACCTCATGTGAAGCCCCTCAGGCAGCTGCCAGAGCGAGCCTTTGACTTGCTTTTTCTCCCTCAAATTACAATAAAATGTCCCTCTCCCATTAGGAGTTTAATTACAACCCTTTCATGGTCTTCAACTTTTGAAAAAAACCTGAAATATGTTTCATTTTGCAGCCCTGTATTAAACCTCTGGTGGTGGGAATTTCTGCTGTATCAATTATACATATTATGTGTAATCACCTCGTGCGTTCCTATGCTGAGAGCTAAAATTGAGCATATTGTCAAGTGGAAACTCATTTTTATAATGACAGAAGCAACAAAACTGAATGCCAGGCCTCATTCTTCATGGTTATTATGGCATTTTATTTGAGGAACTTGTGTGGCTCAGCCCTTGCAACTCCAAAAGCATATTTTTAAACACTGAGATGCTCCACGTCGCTTCGTTTCCTCTTGATAAAGATGTACAGTCCCCACCTGGAGGCTTCCCGGGGTGGGGAAGAGCTGGAGGAAACTTTAAATCTCAATATTGTGAATTTGATGTTACACTTTAGAAGTGCAAGGTCTTGTTTTGTCAACAGTGTAACACCTGACTGGGTAATAAAGTTGTTTTTCTTGGCTATTTTGTGACTGATCTTGCTGTACAGCAACAGTATTTAATTTATCTCCAAGTACTGGTGGGTTGTTACACTGTTCTTTCTCTCAGAAACTGCAGGTGTTAAACCAAGCTGACACCGAGGAAGGTAATTGATTTTTATAAAATGTCCCTTTTTCCTTATCATGATGGATGTTTAATCCCCTTTAATTAAAACAGGGAGCCAGCTTTAGCTCTTAAGTTAGATCGTCTCCTCTCCAAAACACTCCCTCTCTGGAAGTGGATCATGCCTAATCTGTTTGACTTTGATATCACAAAGTACACTTTATGCCAGAGCAGCAGTTTATGTGGAATTAAGGACAAATTACCAAAGGAACTTTAAAATAATATGATTAGTTGGAAGCACTGGTCACAGATACAATTACAGTGGAATTCTGCCTTGTAAAAGCCTGCAAACCTGAAGGTGCAGAGAGTTACCCCAGAACTTTGTTGGTTAAAGTATTTTAGGATTTCTACTTTCTTCCCTCCAGGTGAGCAGTGTAGGGTAAGTCTGTCTTTAGCAGTGAAGGAGGACAAGGCCATGGGAAGATTTGTCCAAAGATATTGTGGCTGCTCCATCCCTGGGAGTGTCCAAGGCCAGGTTGGAGCAACCTGGGATAGTGGGAGGTGTCCCTGCCCATGGCAGGGGGTGGCACTGGGTGGGCTTTAAGGTCCCTTCCAACCCAAACCATTCTGGGATTCTGTGACTTCCTTGTCACATCTACAGTTTAATCCATTTGTTGTGTCTGTTACTGGTGCCACCAGCACCAGGGAATCCTCCCATCTTCTGACAGAGATGTGATGAGGAGATTTAAAGCAGGATGTGGTTGCTCCCTTAGGAGGGGATTGTCCAAGGAGTCCTCTCTGTCCTTGGCTAAAAGCATCTTGGGAAGCAGCTGCAGCTCTGAGGTGCTGAGGATCTCACTCTGAATTTATTTCTCACTGTTGTCTCTGAACAGCTGCAGTTTTCCCTGAGCAGAACTCGTCCTCCCCTTCCCCCCAGGACAGAACACGTTAATCCCTGGAAAACTCTCTTGGAGAAAGAAAATGACCTAATACAGTCATGGAGCTTAACTCTTCCAGCTTCTCCCTCTCCATTTTCCAGGCAGGATGCTGGGCCCTCATCCCCATTTCCTCTGGGTGATGTTCTGGGTTTAACACACCCTCCCATGTGTTGCAGCTCCTCGTCAGCTCGGTGTAATCTCATTTAAAGCAGCTGGTTTAATGTTTGATACCCAATTGTGTGGCAGCAGGGGGGAAGGGCACTTGTCCCTTGCATCATTTATTGCCTCCTAACTATCCCAATTCCTTGGGAGGGCATTGCCCAGGGGGGTGGAATCACTGAATGGATCCAATGGGACTGTAAGTGCTGGTTATTGGGATGCCACTAACCCTGGCACCCTGGAGATCCTGAATTTCTTCAGGCTGGATTAGCTGGAATCCCAGCTGAGTTTTGCCCTGAGGGAGCTGATACTCCATCCTGAGAACTTTTATTTTTCAGAGTTTCACTTTTCCGATGTCTTGGGGTTGTGGAATTCAGGAGAAGGTTCTGCAGCCTTTCCTCCCTCAATCCCCAAGGTCAGCACAGCCTTCCACGTGAGGTGTGTGGGGTTGCCTTGCTCTCAGACTGTCCACACTGGCTCTTTGTGTGTTCTGGTCCTGCCAGCAGAGATTTATGGGCTTTTTGGGTGGAGTGGGGGGAAAGGAGGGGCAGGAAAGGCCATTTGGCCGTGGTGGGCTCCTCACAGCTCACAAATTCCCTTCCTGCCTCTGCTATCCCGTGTAATCTGTTTTACAGCTCTGCAGTTTTGGATGGAGAAAGAGCAGAATTTATGGTGATGGTTGATTTATGGATTAACTGCAACACCATTTGCTCTCAGGCAGATTTGGCAAAGCCAGACCCTTTTCTGTTGATAAAAGGGAGAGAGGAAGGAACGATGATATTCATTAAAAGGAATAAAAGGAAAGTGAGATAAAGGATGGCCAGGCAGAAGAGCTTTTCACTCTCCCATCTCCTCCAAAACAGAGGTGAAAGCTGCTTTGGAAGGGGCTTTCTGCACTGAGAATCCTTGTGCATGATGATTTGCTGGGAGATCCATGGAAGGAGGGATATATTGAGATGCAGAATTGCATCCCCCTGTAATTCCCTGATAACTGAGAGCAGGGAGTTATTAATAAAGCCTTGCAAGCTTCGTGCACTGCAGTCATTAGTTAATCAATACAAACCACACTCTGCTGCTGAGATCCAGCCCAGCCCCTTCATCCTGGGGGTGGGAATGTGGGGGAAGGAAGAGGGAAATCCCACCAGGAAGGGGACAGTGCTACTGGTGGTTTACTTTAAAAATCCTGGGATCAGCTTGTTGTCCGCAACCTGAATGAACTTGTGGACGTGGATTGTCTTCCCAGTCAGGTGCTGCAATTGGAATAAATGGAGATTTTTCTTTTTAATAGACTTAGGGTTTTTTATTAGGCTCTTGTAGATTATTAAAAGGCCATTTTTCTGCTGCAGAGGAGGCACAGCATTTTGGGGAGGCAGGACTTGTGTTGCCTGTGAGAGAAAATGCCAGGAAGAGCAAGCCAGGCTCTGGGATTGATGGAATCAACTCTGGAAGAGCACAGATGAAATGACCTCAGCTGCTCAGACCCCCTTCCACTCAGCTCTGTGCTGTTTGTGCTTCCCCTCCAGAGTCCTCCTGGGTTTTTATTCCCATCTAAATCCAGTGCAAAAGGCATGGAATCAGTGTGTGCTTCTCTGCCATTTTAGTGTTCAGTCTGTGCATTTTCTGTCCATCTTTACTGAACCTCTTTAGTTTGTTGAAATTATAAATTTTTGAGATTGGAGTTCAGCAAAGTGGAGCCCCTTCCCATCTGTGGTTCCTCTTTGTACCTTCCATAATGATCTGGGAAGATGAGATGGTGCCCTGGGATCACACCCTTGTTTTTGAAGGTGAAGATGGTGATCTGGGATCACATCCTTGTT
>NW_020884996.1:195418-199859 GCF_003945725.1 Corapipo altera
CCTTGTTTTTGAAGGTGGAGATGGTGGTTTGGGATCACATCCTTGTTGGAAGGTGGAGATGGTGATCTGGGATCACATCCTTGTTTTTACAGCAGTGTTTTTGGGTGGGCTCCTGTCCCCCTGCCCTGGTGGGCTGTGCCTGTGCTGCTGTGTGTGGAGTTCTAATAATTCACCTCAGCTCAGTCCTCCCGGTCTGGATTGAGGTCTTTGATCCAGTGCCACTCTTGCTGCATCTCATCCTTGCATTTTGCAGTGTCTGCTCAGAGCTGAGGCCTGGTTTGAAATGAAGATCTGTGGAAGCCTGACAGGATCCCAAATTGCTTTTAATAACTGAGGCTTTTGAGGAGCTCACTCTGCCACTGAGACAGGAGGGGAGGGAGGGGTTCTGCACTTTGGCCACAACAACCCCCTGCAGGGCTACAAGCTGGGGACAGAGGGGCTGGAGAGCAGCCAGGCAGGAAGGGAGCTGGGAGTGGGGATGGACAGGGAGCTGAACAGGAGCCAGAGTGTGCCCAGGTGGCCAAGAAGGCCAATGGATCCTGGCCTGGCTCAGGAACAGTGTGGCCAACAGGTCCAGGGAAGTGATTCTTGCCCTGGACTCAGCACTGGTGAGGCCACCCCTGGAGTGCTGTGTCCAGTTCTGGGCCCTCAGCTCAGGAAGGACATTGAGGGGCTGGAGCAGGTCCAGAGGAGAGCAACGAGGCTGGGGAAGGGACTGGAGCACAAGTGCTGTGAGGAGAGGCTGAGGGAGCTGGGGGGGGCTCAGCCTGGAGAAGAGGAGGCTCAGGGGAGACCTCCTCACTCTCTGCAACTCCCTGACAGGAGGGGGGAGCCAGGGGGGGTTGGTCTCTTTTCCCAGGCAACCATCAGCAAGACAAGAGGGCTCGGTCTGAAGCTGTGCCAGGGGAGGTTTAGGTTGGAGATTAGGAAGAATTTCTTTGCAGAGAGGGTGCTCAGCCATTGGAATGGGCTGCCCAGGGAAGTGGGGGATTCTCCATCCCTGGAGGTTTTTAAGCTGAGACTGGATGTGGCATCAGTGCCATGGGCTGGGAACCACAGCGGGGTTGGATCAAGGGTTGGACTTGATGATCTCAGAGGTCCCTTCCAACCCAGCTGATTCTGTGATTCTATGATTCCATGATTCTTCCCTGCTCCATCCCACTCTTTGAGCCTGATCTGACTTGGGCCCTGGGGGAGAATGAGCTTGCACATTCCGGTTTGGGAAGGCCAGGAGGCACCAGGAGTGGTGCTGCAGAGCTTTATCTTTATTCACATTTTGTTAAACTGGCAAAAATCAGCGGGGATTTTTTTTTTTTTTTCCCCTCTGCTCAGCAGAGAAAATTGTCGTCGGGTGATGCCAAGTGCAGCACAAGTGTGGTTTAAAATAAGAGAAGCCTGTGGTAATGACAGCACTTAAATAGCACTCGGTGTTGTCTGAGAGCCGTGCACTTGTTAACTCTTTAATGTTCTCAGTGATAAATAGGCTGGGTTTGCACCCACTTCGTTTCTAACTGCCCAATCAACCAGACTAAGAGGATCAAACAGAAGAAATAAAGGGAACTTTGCAAACTTTCTCAGTGATCTTTATCAAATCTCAGCTCCAACACCCCTGGCTTTGATGTCGACAAGAACACAGGCCCTCACTTCAAAGCAGTTGGAGTTTGAAACCGTGCAGTTGATGGATGAGGAGAATTAAACCTTTGGAATGCTGGGGTTTTTTTCTCCTTAAAAAAACCCAAAAGAGTGTGTGTGGAGGCATTGCACCTCTAGCACCCGGGGTTTCCTGATCTAAAAATATCTTTCATTACAGGTGAGCAGATTTCTTTTGTTCTGCTGTAGGCAATTATCCATATTTTTTTTTCAGGAACACGTGTTGCTGTGCCTGGTGAAGGAGGCAGCTCACACAGGTCACTTGGTACAAGACACAAATATCTGTGATCTCCCTTGGTTCCCTTTTTTTCTCCTTGTTTCTGCAGTTGAAACGAGCTATTATTTTAGAATACAAGGTCTTTGAAGTCTAATCTTTGCTTTTCTTTCCCCTTTCTACACTATCCACTACAAAAAGCAACCAGTAATTAATAACCTGATTGCCAGTTGAGGGAAATAAATCTGATGTGAACAGGTTCTTCAAAACAAATAACAGGGAATGGCAAGAGGATGAATATTGTAGTCATTCATCTCTGTTGAATTGTATACTAATTATCTTCTTGGCTAAACTGAATGAATAAATGACTTCATAATGTTTTTCCCCAAACACCTTTTCTTAGTAAAATGCCTCCTTCATGCTGCTCATTCACTGCAGGCAGGGGCTGACTGTGGGTTTATTTTTGCATGTGGAAGGAGAGTCACTCCAATGTGAGCTGTAATTTTGTGCTTTGTGCCTGGCATTTGGAGCTGACTGGACTGGGACAGTGAGAGCCTTTCCAAGAGCAGATGGTTGTTCATCTGAAATGCTCTGCTTTTAAAATAGTATTTAAAAATTGCATTTGGAGTTCTGGAGAAAAAAAAAATCTCTTTTGTATTCACTGAGTTTGGGGTTAGTGAATTTTGCTGTGAAAATTGCTCAGTTTTGTGCAAATCTTGGAATTCAGTTGTGCCTCTTAGAAATTAATATTGCTTTAAAATCAGAATTTTAAAAAGCTCCTGTCTAATGTCACTCCTTGAAACTAATGGCTCTTTAATCCTATTTCTAGCTCATGGCAACTTTGAGGGTTTGAAGAGTCTTTTAGAAGTAGATGATTGGCACAAGTTGGGCTTGACTTAATCTTGCAACAGTCAATCCCTAAGGATTTGATCCCAACTCCAGAGCTCTGCTCCAGATATTGTAACTGGAAAACAAAGGGAGAGTTTGCAATTGCAGCTTGAGTTTCTCCAGGGAAGGAGAAAAGTTTCTCACCTTGCTGTTCTGGCAGCAGCAAAATCGCTGCCATTTCTTCACAGTGGGGAGAATTAGGAAGTTCTGTGCATGGAAAAGGGATTGTCTGGAGTGAGGTGGGCCCTGTGGGGTGAGTGCTGGGTGTGTTTGGTGCTGCCCAGGCTTTGCTGGGCAGGGTTTGCCCTGGTTTTCTCCCTGTGCTGGTGCCCAGAGGGTTGGATGTGCCCAGTTGTGTGCAGGGCTCCTGTTCCTGGGAGCTGTCAAAGGCCTGGGTTGAGCTGGTGTGTTCTGGGGCTGTAATCTTGTCCTGTCATTACCTATTAACTCCTTATTATGGCTTTTGGAGCTGATACTCCCCAACCTCTGTGTTTATCTTTCTCCCTGTGTGTATTTCAATAAAAATGTCATTATTTGAAATCGTTGACACCTGTGGTTAAAGAGCCTGAATTCTGTGGGCTGTTGTCCTGTGAAATGATCCATTAAAGATAAAGCTGCAGGCACTTGATAAAGGTTCTTTGCTAGGAACAAGGAGCTCTCTGATCCATGTGTGATCTTATCTCCAGAGCATGTGTTTGCATTCCTGATGGGAAGGAGCCACAATAGAAGGGGATAGGAGAGGGAAGCCAGAGAATTTCCTTCCCTAACCACAGCCTTGAGAAGGGAAATGGGATGTTTCCAGCTAATTCAGTGTGGTCCAAGCTCAGGTTTGAGGAGGAGAAGGAGAGAGGGAGATGATTTCTGTATTTGAGCAAATTGTTGGGAGAGAGGGGTGAAGGAAGGTTAAATATGGAGGAATGTAAAGGGGAGGAAAAGAGAGGTGACCATGAAAGGCAGGTGACAGTGCTATCAACAAAGGAACAATCTGTTCTTCCTCTTGAATTATTATTTTGTTTTTATTCATACAGGCTGCAAACCAGCTTAAAAATAGTGTTGGACAAAAGTTAGACTCTGATCCTTGGGGGTCCCTTTCAAGTCAGGATATTCTATGGGGAAAACCCCCTTTTTACCCTGAGCTTTGCTTTGACACAGTGAGGAGATGGAATATAGTAAAGATTTTACCTTCTAGAAAAATCAGGATCTGAACTTTACAGTGAGGGACCAACCCTCTATTAATGGTGGCCCTTAATGGCTTTTACTGGCTGATAAATACCCCTGATGGACCAAGGAGTTTTCTTTGGAGGCTTTGCTGTCACAGGGGCTAAAGATGTTGAAGGTCAGGGTTCAGATTCTGCATTTCTGGACACATTTGGCCTTGCAGAGATTCAAATAGCAGCTTTTCAACATCCCTGTCGTGGCTGAGGGTGGGTTGGCATTTGAATCTTCAGAGGGTCAGTGTTCTTGGCACAATTAAATCTGCTTTGAGGACAGAAAACCAGCTCGACACGTGGGCTTGGGCATTTTCAATGTGCTGTTCCTGCTCTGCTTCTGGTCCTTATTTCAGTAATTATGGTTTGTTAAACTGTGTGGGGCCTGTTTGGGCAACCCTTGTGCACATTCTGTGGAATGAACTTTCTTACCTTCTCACATGGACAGGATTGAAGTGACATTTCCAGAGTCCTGGGGTTG
>NW_020884996.1:199869-218720 GCF_003945725.1 Corapipo altera
TGAGAAGAATTCCTCTTAAACAGGGAGAAAACAGGTGTGAGCTTGTTATGGAGCAGGTTTTTCGTGTCTTCTTGGCCACTGAAAGCTAAAAGTTGAATTTCCTCCATTTTGAAGCAGCAGCAATGAGGAGAATCTGAGACTGGAAGGTCCCTGAGGAGCACCTGGTGCTGGAAGCTGTCCCTGCCATAGTGAATTCCCTGTGACATCATTCCTTAAAGGCCTCCAGACTGATCCCTGGATCCCAGCATGGCCTGTCAGCTTGCTTTTACTGAAACACTTGTTTAATTCTTAACTCACAAGACATTTGCTTATTTATTTTCATTGTTCCTGATAATAATTCTAAGCCATTAGAGGGGAAAATTGTATTCAGAAATGCTGTTTCACACTTTATTTGTTTGATGATTTAAAGCAATAGAAAATAGCACATTTGCTGGCTTTTATAGTCTGATAATTATCCACATCCATCAAGCCCCATTCCAGGGGAATAAACAAAACACCAAGAAAATTACACTATTAATGACATCCTATGATGGCAAAGAGGAAGGATCTTTCTTCTGTGTTAAGGATAAAGAGGGGACTGTCCAGTTAAAGTTATGTTTGGGAGAAATTCTTCCCTGGGAGGGTGGGGAGGGGCTGGGATGGAATTCCCAGAGAAGTTGTGGCTGCCCCAGCCCTGGAAGGGTCCAAGGCCAGGCTGGAGAAGGGAAGGCTCCAGGGAGACCTGAGAGCCCCTTCCAGGGCCTAAAGGGGCTCCAAAAGAGCTGGAGAGGGAACTGGGACAAGGGATGGAGGGGCAGGACACAGGGAATGGTTTCAAACTGCCAGAGGGCAGGGATAGATGGGATATTGGGAAGGAATTCCTCCCTGGGAGGGTGGAAGGCCCTGGCACAGGTTGCCCAGAGAAGCTGTGGCTGCCCCATCCCTGGGAGTGTCCAAGGCCAGGTTGGAGCAACCAGGGATGGTGGGAGGTGTCCCTGCCCATGGCAGGGGTGGAACTGGATGGGCTTTAAGGTCCCTTCCAACCCAAACCATTCCATAATTCCATATTAACAAAAGCAAACTACCATTACAAGGAGATAATTTTCTCACACATTTGTAGCTTTGGGGCAAAACCTTCTGAACTTTTGACCCCGACTCAGGAACTCAGAGAATCAGATGGAGGTAGAGAGCAGAAATGCTGGAATTAATGTTTCAGGACACGAGTTTGGAAGCTGAAGAGTGTTTCGTGTAGAACAGTAAGTTCTGTTTGAGTACAAGTGATACTTGATCCCCTTCAGGGACTTTGTGTTGTTTTGGTAGGAAGTAGAAAAAGGTAATTGGAAAGGCTCAGGATATCACGTTCAGATTGTTGACTTGGGGGTGAGGTGACATTTGAGTCGTGTAACTGTAATTTTTTTTTATCCTGAGCTCTTTTTTTCTTTCCCCACCCTGTAAATCTCCTGTTCCCTGGCAGAGCAGCAGCACATCATTCACTCTGCAATCCCACAGATTGCTGAGTGGCAGGTTTTTGGGGGGAGCTTGGCCTTTTCTCTTGGTCAACCACTGCAAGGCTGACCCTTGGAATTAGTCCCTTGGTTTGTTTGCAAGCCCAGTTCCTTGGAATTTTGATCTACCCTCAAACAGCTGCTGCTTTAGCACTATCAACATAAACTTGGCTTTTCTGGGGGACCAGGTTGAACCAGGAGGGGACAAATTCTGCCCTGGCTCAAGGTCAGTGTTTCCAGCACTGTTGGCTTCTCTGGTGGCTCTTGTAGAACTTTTCTCTGCAGCAGAAATAATCTATAAAAAGATGGTTCTTAAGAAAGGCTGTTCAAATATTTATGCTGCCACCATCACTCCTTTTTACTTGAGGTTGCTTAGGGGAGTGGAAAATCCTTTCTCCATCCAGGTGAGTCCTGCTCCACACCTGATCCAACCCTAACCCAAAACTGCCCCTGCCAAGGGGCTGAAGCCTCAGGCAGTTCTCATTCCAACAGTCCTGACACATCCCAATCCATGGAGACTGGGTCTGTTTTGGCCAATTGATATAAAAGTGGTATTTTGCTTGTTTTGAAGTTATTTTTTTCCTTCTCTGCCCTTGTCTTTGTGGAAAGCATTTGTCTGTGATCTGAATGGGACAGAGGAGGGGAGGAGTTCTACATGTCTTAATTTTTTAGTTTTCTTTTTCAAGATTTTTAATAGGGTGGAAGAGGGGTTTTTTTGTATTTTTCTAGAGAAAATACATTTAATATTTTAGCCAGGAGATTTAAAGGAAAATAACCACAAAAAAAATATTGTTAAAGTATTCAAAGCTGTGCATCTTGATAAGGAAATTCTTGGATGTGCTCTTGCCTGGTGATTGTCCCTGGAATTAAAGCTTTGCAGTTGAGCTGAGCCCCAGTTGTGGGGGCTGAGCCACATCAGGACTTTTGTCCCCGCCACGTGCTGGATTTTGTCCCTGCCAGTTTTTCCCACTGGAAGCAGGAGGACACCCAAAAAATTTTATTTATTGCTCCAAAACTGCAGCAACTCCTTTGACTGCAGCAATTCTGAGTGTTTGAATTGTTGTTCTGCCTCACAATCAATCAGCTGATGTGTAGATGGAGCTCAGTCTGTGCCATACGTTCCCAGCCTTCTGTTTCTCTTGCTGGCTCCAAACAGCAGCCCAAATTCTGCCTTTATTGCCTGTCTTTATGTAAATCACTCAGATCTGTGAGCAGAACTCAAAGCACAATTTGACCTACTTTGAATCCTCTCCTGCTGTTAATTTTGTGAATCCTCTACAAGAGGTGCAAAGGGGGGGATGTGTGGTAGGCTCAGCTTCCTAAAGCCCGGCCCAAACAAAAAAAGTGGATTTCTAAAATGGGAGTCAGCTCTTACCACTCTGTGCTGGGCTATTTTCATTTCTCTATTATTACATATAGTTCTTTTTTATAAGCTGGAAATTCCTCCTCTCTGGCTGGTTTCTATCCAGGCAAGTCCTTTTTCTTTGTCTCTCCACGGGCTGTTCTCTAAAGCCTGGCTTGGCTTTTTGCAGGCTGCAGTTTCAGATAACACAATAACCATGTTCCAATGTATTAAACTTTTAACATCCTCAAGATTCAATTAATCTTATCTTTACAACTCCCAATTACAGGCACTAATTAAGTGAAGGTTGCATTGTAGACTGGGGATATTACATTAATCATCAGCAGCCTTGTAGCCATAAATTAGTTCTTTCCCAATCCTTCAGCATTTTTCCCAGAAGGAATGGAATGTCTCATTTCCCTGTTTTAAGGGACATTAATCCCACAAAGGAGCTTTGGATCGGGATTAGTTTTATCACATTTATGTAAGTGATGAATGGTCTTTGTAAAATAAAAGCCACCAGCTTTGTCCCACACAACTGGAATTGAATTGTTTGATAATTATGCAATTTAAGGCACTGTCAAACTTTGGTCAGGGGATGTTGGGAGTCCATTGCTGCATTTATTATTTTACAAGATTAGGGGCTACACAGTGTTTTGCCTGAATTTTTTTGTTTTAAGCCATCAGTTGAAATCAGCTTAATGTCTAAATCTTGAAGCCCCCTGTGTTTGATTTCTGTCCTGTGTTATCCTCCCAACCTGCCAGGCCACAGCAGGTGCATTTTGATTTTGTAATACAGGAGAAATGGCTTTTATCTGCTCCTCCTTACGTTGCAGACTCGAGTTTTAGACTTGAAAATCGAGGAGTTGGCTGAAATTCCTCTCAACTCAGGTGTATTTTGAGCTTTGTCCTAAGCAGAGCAATGTGTGCACCTGCTGTTGAGATGGTGCAAATTCCCCCCTGCAATATCCTGTTTGCAGCTTGTTGTAATGAGGCCTGATGGCTTTGACATCTTTATTGGAAATAGCAAAAATAATGCATTTTTTATTGTTCTCTTTGAAGAGAACTTATTGCTGGCAGTAAATACCATTCTCCCAAATGTAAATTCTCAGAATTCCCCATCACTAAAAGCAGGGAGAGCCACGTTTCACTTGCTACACTGTGTAACCAATGATTTACAAATTTCCATTGGCAAGATTATGTGTGGCATCATGTTAAACACACTCAAGTATTTATCATTTGTCAGGGTGTTTCCTTCCCTCCTTTTAACCTGAACACATAAATCTCACCTGATTTTTTTTGCTCCTGTGAATATTCAAAGCACTGAGGGAACTAAAAGCTTTTGGAAGAGAAAGGAAAGTGGTTTTTGGACACGATGGTCACACACAGCTCTTTGTCTGTGACCTCTGGGACTTCAGGCACTTAATTGTTTTTCCAGTTTTATGGTCAATAATTTGCACTCCAAAAATATTGCAGCCAAATCCTTTTGCACCCTTTTTACCCCTAATCTTACAAAACTGGCTTTAAGAAGTGTAGAAGTTTGTTCTTTGTACCCTTTAAAGTTGTTTTTCCTCAGCAGGCCCTTCATTTTCATTCACCTCATTGAGAAATTATTGAATGTTTTAATTCCATTATTCACATCAACCAATAAAATGCAGCACAGACAAAAGGACTGAGCCATAACTGCTTCAGCCATGGGGAAGAATATTTACTTTTTGGAACAAAATGAAAACTATTTGCACAGAAAATGGTTGTATTCCAAAGCACACAGACTCTCCTTCACACCTTTTTCAGCCCATCCAACATTTCTTGCTTGTTAATCTTCAGCACAATTTTATTTTTGCAGATCTGTTTCCAGTGGAAAACACACCTGCTGTTCCCTATACTGATTTATTTCTGGTTTTCCAGTGCTGGACCATCACTTTGTCTCCTTGATTTTCCTCCTACCCTGTGAAATCTTGTGATGCTGTTTTAGAAAATAACACACCTCTAAGGAGTTTTATTAAAATCCAGAGTTTCTCCCATGAATTGTGTGTTCCTGATGCATTTCAGGGGTATAAAATTTGGGTTTATTTCCAGGCAATCTGTGCTGTGCTGATGGTTATTCCCCCACTCCTTCCTGGCCTTTTTCTTTAGCTGGTTTTTACATTGCAGACTGCTGCTTTTGGTGTTTAATTGGTGTTAATCTCTCCCAGGTATGCCATCCCTCCGGAACACGGCAAGAGGCTGGAACGTCTGGCAAAAGGTGAGCTTGGAGTTCTCAAGGGATTGACAAAGAACTGGCATTGAACTGACTGGTAGAATTTACTCTTGCCAAGAGCTGCTTGAGGAACCTGCTGCCTTGGTGGAGCCAAAAACCTTGGCAGGGGCTTTTCCTTTCCTCAAAGCCTCTGTTTGTGCCACACCATGACCCCGACTAAAATTGCTTGGAAAAGCCTTAAGTTTTGAGGCATTGAGACCAAACCCTTCCATGGCTGGGCAGTGGGTTTAATCACAGAATTCCAGAGTGGTTTAGGTTGGGAGGAACCTTAAAACTCATCCAGTTCCATCCCAGGAACATCTTCAACAATCCCAGGTTGCTCCAAGCCCCATCCAACCCTTGGATACTTCCAGGGATGGGGCAGCCACAGCTGCTCTGGGCAACCTGTGCCAGGGCCCCACCACCCTCCCAAGCAGGAATTCCTTCCCAGTATCCCACCTAAACCTTCACCTTCTTGGACAGTGGGGATTTGTGTTGTTCCAGAGGTGTGAAGTGCAGCCCGGGGCTCTCCTGGTTCTGCAGGGACAAAGGGGGCCAGGAGCTGTTTTTTCTAACACTCCAAATGTTACATCTGCAGCCTTAGCAACTTTATTATTATTAATTCTTTTCAACCTTAATTAGGGAAGTGCTCAGAAATTCAGCAGCAGCTTTATCATCACACCATGGAATATTAAGGGGTTAGAAGGGACCCTAAAGCCCATCTCATTCCACCCCCTGCCATGGGCAGGGACACCTCCCACTATCCCAGGTTTTTCCAAGGCCTTGGACAATTCCAGGGATCCAGGGACAGCCACAGTTTCCCTGGGCAAACCTGTGCCAGGGCCTCACCACCCTCACAACAAAAACTTTCCTAATATCCCACCTAAATTTCCCCTCTTTCAGTCTGTACCCGTTACTCCTTCACCCTTTAATGACACATTGTGTATTTGCTCATTTTCCTTCTATTTTAGCCTCATCCTCCTTTATTTTTGGTGCAATAAAGACCAAATTAAAAAAAAAAAAAACAGGCAATGAAAGATAAAATAAAGACAGGGAAACGTAGGGGAGGGGGAAGGTCAGAGTTAGTTTGGGCTGTGCTGAACTCCCACCTCTCAAGCTTCAGGGAAGGTGTCTGGCTGCAGAAATCTATATTTTTTAATTTTTTAATTGATGTTCTTGCTATTTTTGTTCACTTGGCAAACGTTCTTGGAGCTGCCCAGCTAAAAAAAGCTCCTGACCCAGAATAATTAACTCCAAACCTCTGTGGTTCATCTCCAGTGAGGGGAAGGGGGATGGTTTGAACCTGGTGGGGAAGTGAAAAGTGAGCAGGAAAATCTGGAGGACTCTGTTTGGATTCAAAAGAAAAGAAGTTCTGAGACTGATTTTCCAGCAAATAAGCAAATTCAGTGTAATGCTATTTCCTGCTGAGAGTCTGACATTTGATTGAATCAAATCGAATTTATTAATAAATGAATTAAATAAAAAGTAAAAATAATAAATAAATTAAATAATTTAAATTAATGAGAATATTATTAATAAATAAAATGTAAATAAAAGTTATAATTTTATTTAATAAAATAATAAATAAATAATGAAAATAATTTTAATAATAATAAATAAAAATTAAAACTGTAAGAATAAAAATTAAAAATTAAACATAAATAATTAAAAAATAAACATAAAAATAAACATAATAAATAATAATAAAATAAACATAAAATAAAATAATGGGATAGAAAATAGAATAAAAATTATAAATATAATAAAATTGAATACAAAGAATAAAAATAATCGATTAAAAAATAAATATAATAATAAAATAAAATAATAAAATAAGAGAATAAAAAGAATAAATATAATAAAATAGAATACAAAGAATAAAAATAATAGAATAAAAAGAATAAATATAATAATAAAATAAAAATAATAAAATAAGAGAATAAAAAGAATAAATACAATAAAATAGAATACAAAGAATAAGAATAATCAAATAAAAAGAATAAATAAAAAATGGAATAAAAATAATAAAATAATAGAATAAAAGTAATAAATATAATAATAAAATAAAAATAATAAGATAATAGAACAAAATAATAGAATTTTAAAAATAATTTTATAAGGAGAGAGTGCCAAGGGGTTCAACTGATTGTGTGGGATAAATGTAGAACAACTGGGTATGAATTTCCTAGGGCAGGGCAGTGTTGTTTTCCTGTGCACTGAACTCTTTGATCCCTAAAAACAAATAATATTAGAACTGTCTGCTGAGAAATGATGCATTTCAAAGCTACAGTTCAGTCTTTTGCCAGGTTTTAATAGATAAAAAAGTGATTTTTCTGAGAAGTCAGTCAATCCAGAGGACTTGTGTTCTACAGGCTCTGAAATCCCCCTCCAGCTCTGACAGAATTAATAATGAGTTTCTTGCTGTTTGTAACTAATTTTTACGGATGATCGATTTTTGGACGGTTTGTGCCGTAAAACCAGAGGGAAATTATCAATGATCTGGTCTTTATTTTAGTTTTCTGGCCCTTTGGGAGGTGGGATGGGGGATATTTTACAGCTCCAAGGAGGCAATTTTGCTCCCTGACCATTCCCTCTGTCCTCCACATCCATGGGCTGTACCAGGGAGAAGTTTACTCTGGAGAAATGAGTGTGCAATTAATATGGAAAATGAATAGCTGAGCTGTAAATGGGCTCACTGGGAGAGCTGTGGAGCCCACAGAGAGCATGGTAATGTGTTGCCATGTTATTGGTGCTAATCACTTAAAATGGGCTTCTTTATTAGTGGCTTTAATGAGAGCCACTTAAACTGTGCATTAAAAAGAGGGACTGCAGAGAGGAAGGACAGACTGGGTAGCAGACAGTCATAATTTTAATTGAAATGCTTTTAGTACGAAAATGTTGAGAAAACCTGGAATCCAGTAATCCTTTTCTCTTTCTGAAACCCTTCCCATTATGTCTCATCAATTACTTTTGTTTCCAGAGCTTGGCTTATTTATTTTCCTAAATGGTGATGGGTTTGAATCCCTGCAAACACACAACTTGTCACTGAGTCACCCACTTGGGGGGGAAAAAAACGTGATCTTGAAGAAAATGGGGGTTCATTTGTTGGCATTTATTCAGTTTTTACCACCATTTTTAGTATTCTTAATTATTTGGGGTTGTGGATCCTGTAACTGAGGTGAGCTTTGATGGTGCTGAGGTTCTGGCTGGGTCAGGTCCTGCTGTCTCTGCCACTTCTCAGTGACCACTGAACGTGTCCCCACCACTGCCTGGGAGGGAGATGTTTTATTTCCTTTCTTTTCCCTGAATATTAACATTTACATGCTGATTTTTCCCTTCAGGGAGTGGTCTGTAGGGCAGATTGCTTTGGAATCTAACAAATTGTATTACTTGCCCAAGAATATTCCAGCAGCCCACCAGAGGAGGTATAAAAATAGTGTGGGAGTGCTTGGAGTAGATGGTGCAGGCTGGGACTTTTTCCTGGTCTGTATTCAGAAAAAAAGGGGTCAGGGTTTGGGGTACCAACCAAAATCTAAGAGAGACAGGTTATGTTTCTTAATTTTCAGGGTTTTACTGATATTTTGGCCAAGATACTTATACCCAGACAGAGAAGACTTAGATGCAAACTCTCATTTTGAAGGGAATTCAGGCTTAGGTCAACGCTCTCAGGGGCAGAGGGGGATTGTTGGGGTGTCCTGTGCAGGGCCAGGAATTGGACTCAGTCCTTGTGGGTCCCTTCCGACTCAGGATATTCCATGTTTCTATGATTTTGGTATCTCCATGAAAGTTTTTGTCACAAAACTTATGCAATATTTTAAAAAACATGCTAATTCCTGACATCTTGCTCATTTGCTTTTGTTTTATCTGTATGAATAAGGCAGATTTCAATTTATCAGCTCATCTCTGCTTAACAAATCCATCAGATATAACACCCCTGTAGTGATATTCCTCCTTTAAATGTCTCCACAGGATTTTTCCCAGGAAGCTCTCAGGGATGTGATGCTTTCCTCCGTCACAAGATGACCCTCATTTCTCCCTCCATCCTGAAGAAATACGGGATTCCCTTCGACCGGGTACGTCCAGGGATGCAGGGAACACACTGGCAGCTTGTTGGGGTGCACAGGGCACAGCACCTCTCTTTTGGGGGAAAAATTCCCTGGGGAGAAATTGGTTTGATTTCTAAGTGCATTGTTATGCTGAGTGTATCCTGTTGGTTCAAACCAGGAAAGGAGCATTTGGGTTTTTGGCTGAGACACCGTGAAGTGAAAAAAAGCTTCCACTGAACAAACTCTGGCAATTCAGGAGCCTCTCAGGTAGGAAGGGACAGGCTAATCCAGATGTTCTGGCTTATCAATCATAGAATCACAGAATCAGCTGGGTTGGAAGGGACCTCTGAGATCATCAAGTCCAACCCTTGATCCAACCCCGCTGTGGTTCCCAGCCCATGGCACTGATGCCACATCCAGTCTCATCTTAAAAACCTCCAGGGATGGAGAATCCCCCACTTCCCTGGGCAGCCCATTCCAATGGCTGAACACCCTCTCTGGAAAGAAATTCTTCCTAATCTCCAACCTAAACCTCCCCTGGCACAGCTTCAGACCGAGCCCTCTTGTCTTGCTGATGGTTCCCTGGGAAAAGAGACCAACCCCCCCTGGCTCCCCCCTCCTGTCAGGGAGTTGCAGAGAGTGAGGAGGTCTCCCCTGAGCCTCCTCTTCTCCAGGCTGAACAGCCCCAGCTCCCTCAGCCTCTCCTCAGAGGACTTGTGCTCGAGGCAGCAAAGCTCTTTGGTGAGTCAGGAACACTTATTTTTTTCCTTGTGGATGCAGCAGGAGCCCAAACTGGACGTGCTGGTTCCCTGTTGTGTAAGTGCTCTAAGCCTGGAAGGATCCCTGAGTCTCTTAAACCCTCTTTTTTTCAGCTGAGGGGTCATGTTTGTTTGGTATGATCGTTTTAATGTACTTATTCTTAAAGTCTTCTGAAGTAAATCTCCTCAGCCAGGCTTACAGGGATTTGTATCTGGGCAGGATCAGTCAAACCTCTGCTGTGCTGCGTGTTCCCGGCACACGGAGCCCGGCCTGCCTTGGGATGTGGGAAGTGTCAAAGAATTCCTGGGCCAAACTGATCTCACAGAATCCCACAGTGGTTTGGGTTGGAAGGATCTTAAAACCCATCCAGTGCCACCCCCTACCATGGGCAGGGGCACCTCCCACTATCCCAGGTTGCTCCAACCTGGCCTTGGATACTCCCAGGGATCCAGGAGCAGCCACAGCTTCTCTGGGCAACCTGTGCCAGGGCCTCCCCACCCTCTCGGGGGAATTCCTTCCCAGTATCCCATTTAAATTTCCCCTCTTTCACTTTGAAGCCATTCCCTGTGTCCTGTCCCTCCATCCCTTGTCCCAAGTCCCTCTCCAGCTCTCCTGGAGCCCCTTTAGGCCCTGGAAGGGGCTCTCAGCTCTCCCTGGAGCCTTCCCTTCTCCAGCCTGGCCTTGGACCCTTCCAGGGCTGGGGCAGCCACAACTTCTCTGGGAATTCCATCCCAGCCCCTCCCCACCCTCCCAGGGAGGAATTCCTTCCCAGTATCCCATCTAAATTTCCCCTCTTTCACTTTGGAGCCATTCCCTGTGTCCTGTCCCTCCAGCCCTTGTCCGAAGTCCCTCTCTACCCTTCCCCATCCCTTTTCCATCATCACCTCTATATGGCCAGATTTTTCCAAGAACTCTCACATTCTGTTAATTATGTTTTTTAGGCATAGTTTAGTCAGAGTTAATCCACCTGAGACCTCTTTGCTGAGCCTGCTGATTCTTTGAGGTAGAAGTAAATGATCTTGGCTCTTCTATAGCATAAAAAAACCTATGAATTCATTCAATTCACTGCTCCAGGGACTGTTTGATTTTTCCTGGTGGGGGGTTATGATGAATTAAATTTGAAATGGGATCATCTGGCTCATCAGATGAGCTTCCATGGACCAGTGTGGTGCTTCTGGTTCAACATCAGTGCCTGGACTTGGCCTAGTTAGTTGATACTAAATTGTTCATGGAGAACAACAAACCATTTTTTCCTGTAATTCCACCAGTGGAACCTGATTCCCAAGGGGGGAAATACAGGTACCTGCTCCACAGAGTTGAAAATAATAATGAAAATATCTAATTTGAGGATCTTGTCTGTGCCAGAGGTCAGAAAGGAAAGGAAGTTCTTGCAGGACTTAAAATGTTTGTGTGCTGTAGGTGGGCAGATTTTTCTCCAGAATAAACATTATTGTATGTTTGTTTTTCCATCTGTCTGAGGAAAGTAGCACTGACTAGTAATTTTATATTTATATATAAATATAACCACTAAGTGATTTCTGATCAATAACCAAGCAGGGGCAGCAAAGGAGTTTGTAAAAAAAGGCAATAGAAAGAAAAACTTTCCTTCCAAACTTATTCCAAGGCATCTTTGCTGAGCTGTGTTTGATAGGGATGGGCTACAAAGTGGTTTAAATAAGGGAGTTGCTAATTTATTGCTTGGTAAAAAGTCTTCACCTGCTGAGTGAGGTGTCCCTCTCTGAATATTGTGTTTGTGCCATGAAGGATGTTTGCAGATTGATGGCTGGTGTCTCCTTCATGCTGAGTATAAGTAGTTGTCTTAATGCTAAAAATCTGCTTTTTGTCTTCCTATTTTTTACCAAAATAAAGGAGAGACTAGTGTACACAGAGGACAATATTAATGTCAACACCAAACTTTTTTTTTTAAAGCAAATGTCTTAAATATTAATTATTATACCATGTTCCTTACATATACTTACATAAAATTATTGTAGCATGTCACTTAAATATATTAAATATAATTATTATAGCATCTTACTTAAATATAACTCCTAATCCTGATTTATAATGTGTTTTTATGATAATTACTGCCCTGGAAAGCTGTTTTTAGGTGTAAAAAGGTGGAGATCTCTTCAGTTTGAGCAACCTGTGTCTGAAGCTTCCTGTCCTGAAATAGGAGCTTTTGGAGGAGGATCACTGTTATTCACAAACAGGGAACAAGTGGCATTTTTTTTCCCTGGGAATAGAGATAGGATCCCTCCATCTGAATTCTTGGCAGATTTCAATGAAGTGAATAGGCAGCATTTATAAATCTCTATAATGGTGTTCTGGAAAAAAAAAAAGAACCAGATCAATGCGAGGGCTTTTTAATAATTAAAAATGTGTATTTCTGTAATCTCCTATTGATTTCTCCATTTATTCCTCAAGAGCTTGCAGGAGTCAGTAAATTTGGGGCTTTCTCCATGAGTGGCAGTTTGTGCTGGCTCTCCTTCACTAGTTATTACTTTTCTGCATGGCCTATCCATCATTTTGAGGGCTTTCTAATTTATTGTGGGCTAATGTTGACAGCAGTGCCAGGGCTGACACACACTGTGGGCTCGAAATGAAGACACCAGGATGGAGATTTACTGACAGAAACATAATCTTTGTGTCTTTTGGAGTTACAGTTGTAGCTCTGCTGGGATTTATGGAGGGGATGGATGGGGGGATGCTCTGGGTGAAGGCTGGACTCGAGCAACTCATCCAGAAATCCTGCAGGAGATTCCTGTGTTGTCACAGCAGATTTTAGTACCTATTTTTTAAATTATTCTATGAATGTTAACGACATCAGCAAGTTTAGATGTTGGCCCAGCCAAGTGAAAAGTGTTTGAACTTCCCTCTGTTTCCCTTTCCCATTTGGGCCCATCCTTGTGTTTGGAAGTGCAAGTCCTTTGGAATCTCCGAGCTCCTGGGCTGTGAGTTCTGGCTGGTGGGAAGGGATCCAAATGGAATTGCCTGGCATGTGGCTGCTGTGAAAGGTCTGTCAGCACTTCTGGGTGGGAAAGGCAGGGAAGGTCAAGCTTTGCCTCTCTGCTAATCCATGGAAAGGGAGGTGCTGTCACACACCTGCTGAGCTGGGGAGCTGCTCCCAGCCCACTCTGGTGCATCCAGTTTGCCCTCAGGAGTCATTCCAAACTCGTATTTTACAATTAAATTCTTTGTTTCCCCAATGGCTTCTCTGCATAAGATGTAAAAAGAGGATTTTTTTTAGAAGCATCACAAATTTATTTGGCCTCTGGTTCCAGCTGTAGAGTTTAAGCCTTTTTAATGATGGCCATAATGCTTATTGTTGTTTAATTTTAATAAAGTAGAATCACAGAATGGTTTGGGTTGGAAGGGACCTTACAGACCATTTAGTTCCACCCCTGCCATGGGCAGGGACACCTTCCACCATCCCAGATTGCTCCAACCTGGCCTTGGAGACTTCCAGGGATGGAGCAGCCACAGCTTCTCTGGACAACTTCCAAAGCAGACAAATGATGGGCTGTAATTTTTAAGGTGTTTGACTTTTGGGTGAACAGATGGGAGTGAGGCTGATAAGTGTGAGGGGGGGAATAAATCCAGTGAAAGGCAGGAGGTGCTTCAGTAGGACTCTGCTGTTCAGAGGAGGAAAATCCAGAGTTCTTGGCTCCTCTGGCCTGGTGGTGGGAGTGTGGGTTTGGACCTGCCATGAGCCAAAGTGGTCACAGTCTGAGGATTTATTGATCTCTTGGAATGCTGCAGCCTGAGAGCCTTTTAACTAGAACCTGTGGGTGTAAATAGTTCAGAGCTTGTGCCCTTTCCATGCACTGTTCTGGGCTTTTTCTTTAGGAGAAATGCTTCAGTATTTTTGCAGTTGTCCAGGAATTATTCCAGGTTTAACCGGGAGCTGGCAATGACTGTCCTGCTGACCTTCCGACTGAAAGAAAGAGATTTAACTGGTGGAATTTTTAACAGATCTCTGTTCTGTACATTAACTGACCTGTGGGATGTCTCCTCCTTTTGTCTTTGTTTTCCAGATCACCCAGGAAGCTGGAGAGTTCATGATCACATTTCCTTATGGATACCACGCCGGCTTCAACCACGGCTTCAACTGTGCTGAGTCCACCAACTTTGCCACTTTGAGATGGATTGACTATGGAAAAATGGCAACCCAAGTAGGTGTCAGTTGGGATGAAGTGTTATTTAAACCCCCCAGCTCATGAAATACGGAGGAATGAGAGAGGGAGACTTCAGGACAAAATGGGAAGTGCCACTGTGATGTGCTCTGTCACCGTCCCCTGTGGCTGTTTTATTCCTTTTGGTGGTTCCTGTCATTCTGAGGGTGTAGTGAGGAGTTTCTGAGCTGCTGGGTGTTACCAACACCTTGTGAGCAGGTGCTTTGGAGATTGGTAATTCAGAATTAGTTTTCTGATGCAGCCAAACTGCATTTCACAGTGAGTGAGGTGACTGATATAACCGAGTACAACTCATTAGGTGCACACTGGAGGGGAAGGAATAAGCTGGAAATACTTTTAACCTTTAATAAGACTATGGTAATAACATTCTGAAAATACCTGAATTCCTCTAATCTGTGCACTCAAGTTGCATTTGGAGAGGAGAGTCAGGCTGAAATATGTGGTTATTTCTCATTAGGGCAAATTTCTGTAATGTTTTGTTACTTTGGTTTTGCAACAACACACCTCGTGCATTCTCCCATTTTGGAGTCTGGAGAATAACTGATCAGCAAAGCTCATTCAATGAATCTGTGAGGTTTTAAATTTGGGATCAGTTCCACACAGTCTTTGGGCAAAAGAGAAATGAATGGAGAAGGGGTGGCACTTGAAAATTGCCTTAGATGTTCCTTTGCAGAAAGAAAGACTCAGTTTTCCCCCTAGAATGGCACTTGTAATATCTCTCCTTCACTTCTTTTTCTTCTATCAACTCAGCTTGAGTCTGTAACTTTTGTAATGCAGCCTAATGCTTTCTTGTTCTTCTAAAATAAGCAGATTTGATTGTTTTATTGAGTCCTTAAAGCCCATCCAGTCCCACCCCCTGCCATGGGCAGGGACACCTTCCACCAGCCCAGGTTATTCCAAGCCCTGTCCAGCCTGGCCTTGGACACTTCCAGGGATTGGGAGTCCACAACTCCCCTGGATAATCTGTCCCAGGGCCTCACCACCCTCCCAGGGAAGAACTCTCCATGAATTCTCTCCCCACAAACACCAGGCAGCTCCACTTTCCACCCTCAGCTGGTATTTCCTTAAGCCCCTGTTTAACTCCAAACGAGATTTAAACAAACCTTTTGCCCTCAGAGTGTGACAACACTCACACCTCACCAGGAGCACAACACCCAGCTACCCAAGGGTTAATTAACACGTGATTTGAGCAATATTAGCCAGAAAGCTCAGAACAGACAAGTGGCACTGAGTGCAGAGGGAATAAATTGGGCATCTCCTTCCACGCTTCCCCTTCCTCTGCCCAGCTTTGCTCAGAGCTCTCGCTGCTGCTTGTTCAGTAATTTCACGCCCCGCTGCTCGACAATGTGAGCACGGAGGCTCCATCTAAAACTGCACTTCCCAAATGTCACTTTGTTTGGGAACACATGGCTGAACCCAAAATTGCTTTTAATATTTGAGCTGGAGCTGCTGTAGTGAAGGGGCTGCCCGAATTTCCCTGATAAAACCCCATTTTCTGGGGTGTAATACCAGGACCGTTGGCTGCAGATAAACCTGCCAGACAAGGTCACGGCACACAAAAACCATTCTTTACATTTCTAAACCAAGTTTGCTTGGCTGTTTTTTGAGTTTAAGGTTTTTTCTTACGGTTTAAGGTTTTTCTTACCCTTCCTTTAACTCCAGAACAAATTCAAATGGAAGACCCATCCCTGGAAGTGTCCAAGGCCAGGCTGGACAGGGTTTGGAACAACCTGGGCTGGTGGAAGGTGTCCCTGCCCATGGCAGGGGGTGGGACTGGATGGGCTTTAAGAACCCAATAAAACAATCAAATCTGCTTATTTTAGAAGAACAAGAAAGCATTAGGCTGCATTACAAAAGTTACAGACTCAAGCTGAGTTGATAGAAGGAAAAGAAGCGAAGGAGAGATATTACAAGTGTAATGTCCCTTTTTAAGGTCCCTTCCAAGCCAAAGCATTCTGGGATTCTGTGATCTTCCAGTGTGTGATTTCTGTGATCCTCCAGTGTGTGATTTCTGTGCTCTCAGGCACAATTGGATTATCCTTGCTCACATCCAGCAGATTTGGTTTTTTCCTGGTCATACACCCCTTGATCAAGTTCTTGGGGAGTCTCAGCTGGGCAAAGCTCTGCAGGAACCTGCTGTTCCTGCACTAAACCAGCTGGCTGGAGGTGATTCCCTCCATTCCTTGGGTGATCAGCTCAGCTCTCTTGTCCTGCCAGCACTCCTGAGATTGGTGACAAGGCAAGGTTGGTAATTAACCACTTGTACTGTTCTCCTGGACATTATCCTGGGGAGGAAATTTGGATTCTGCTCTACTGAGAGCGATGCATGTCAGTGGTGTGGTGAGAGAGAGGGAGGGAATGGCTCACCTTGGAGAAACTGTGCTAATTCCCTGCCAGATGGGTGGAATGTTCTGACCACAGAGAACCTGCCCAGGCTGTAAAAAATACAGAATAACCAGCCTGAAGTGGAAAGATCAGCTTCTGAGGCACTGGTTCTGCTCCAGTTGTAAACCAGTTGTCAGTATTAGCTAAAAAATAGCAATGGCTGCAGAGTTTGTGGGGAACTAATTATTTCTTTTTAGTTTTGCACCCTGAACCTGCATTCCTTTCTGCATTCCTGCTTTTTAGTTTCTGAAGACTCTTGGATGCCACCACAGAGGATTTCGGAAGCTGTGTCTTTGACCTTACAACCCTTTTAAACCCAAGATGTTCACTAAAGTGTCCTTCCCCAAGTCGAGGTGGCCTCTAAATCTCCTGCTGTACAAAAAGCTCCTTTCTTTTTATACAATTTTGGTACAATTTGAGCAGAAATTCAAGTTCCCAGGTCAGCTTTTCAATTTCTTTTGCAAACTGGACTGGAAATAAGTGAATGGGAGGGGAACAATTCCTGCACAGACATTCCTGGATAATTTCTGGGTTCCTGTCAACACTTCCATACCTTCATTTACCTCCTGTTTGCTCCAGGGATACTGCTGGAATTATCTATTTCATATAAAATAGGGTCAAGTTGCCCTTCCTTCCCAAATCTTACATTTTAGGTTCTGAAATAAGTAGCCTTTATCTCATCCCAGGCAGTATTCCCATAAAACCCTCCCTGCTCTGCTGCTCAGTCATTTAGGGAAGGGGAAAACAAGACTTTTCCATTTGGATTTTCCTGATCTACAAAGGCATCTTCAAAACAGGGACCTTTTGGATCTCAGCCTGTGCTCTTTTACATGGCTTATTGCTTCTAAACCTTCTCCTCCCTTGTTTTTTTTAATATATATATATATATATATATATATACACTATTGAAATAATCTCGAATTTATATGTGAATATCTGTGATTTGAAGTTGTCTGGCATAGAATTTCCCATGGAAAATTGAAGCTTTCTTCTTGCTATTCAGATCTTAGTAAAACATCAATATTTCCCAAGAAAATAAAATTTGTGAGGTGTTTTTTTTTGCAGAAACTGTTTGGTAATACTGTAAAATTGCTCCCCAAAATAAGAGACATCAGAATTGTATTTTTGCATCACTTTGTGTCTGTGCCTTAACTGACTCTAATTAGACCTTTTTGAGCTTAGAACACATTAAAAAAATCTATTATGAAATAGCATTTCCATAGTTTATTTTTGTCAGACATTCAGAATTGCTCTTTTACTCTAATTAGACCTTTTAAGCTTAGAATACATTAAAAAAAAATCTATTATGGAATAACATTTCCATGGTTTATTTTTGTCAGACAAAGTTGCTGTTGTACAAAATCTTCCACCTTTTTTCCCCACTTATTTTCTCATGTTATTTGTAAACACCCCTAATACCTCACTCTGGGCAAAGCACTGATTCTGTGCAATAAAAGGGAATTTTTACAGGCTTTTTCCTGCTGAGGTGGAAAGGAGATGGTTATTTTTTTTTAGGGACAGTCTTGAAGCTTTGTGTTATGAGTTATTTTCTGAGTTCTGAAGGACTGACTGGGATGTTCTGGTCATGATTTTTGTTAATGAGGGGAGAACACTGAGAGTTCTGTCAGCAGAATAAATACCTGGAGGTTTCCAGGATTCCAGTCCTTGGGATGCTGCTGGAGCAGATGGATGGGTGTCAGCAGGTACCTGGCCCTTCTGGATGTCCTGCCCTTGAGAAAGGGCATGTGAGAGGCTGGGTTTAAATCCAGACTTATATACTGTTGTTATATATTTTATATTTTATATTATATATTATATATTATAAACTGTTCAGGACGTTGCTCACAGGGAATGGGACAGGGTTGGGGACAGTGGTGGCTTCAGGCACCTCAGCTCCCTCCTGCTCAGAGCTTGGCCTAACCCTGAGCACTGAACTGGGGGGGTTTCAGACACTTTATTTTAACCAGACTAGGTCAGGTTTAAATTCTCCTCAGCCTAATTTACCTGAGCTTAATTACTGCAAGGTGTAAAGGATGCTCTTTTTTAATGCTGCTTAGTCATGGCTTTTCCAGCCCAGGGTGACTGCTGCTCTCTGGGATGGGAACTGCTGATTTCTGGGATGGGAATTGCTGCTCTCTGGGATGGGAATTGCTGCTCTCTGGGATGGGAATTGCTGATTTCTGGGATGGGAACTGCTGATCTCTGGGATGGGAATTGCTGTTCTCCAGAATGGGAACTGCTGATTTCTGGGGTTGGAATTGCTGTTCTCTGGGATGGGAACTGCTGCTCTCTGGGATGGGAACTGCTGATTTCTGAGATGGGAACTGCTGATTTCTGGGATGGGAACTGCTGATCTCTGGGATGGGAATTGCTGCTCTCTGGGATGGGAACTGCTGATCT
>NW_020884996.1:218730-234229 GCF_003945725.1 Corapipo altera
GAATTGCTGTTCTCCGGGATGGGAACTGCTGATTTCTGGGATGGGAACTGCTGATCTCTGGGATGGGAACTGCTGATCTCTGGGATGGGAACTGCTGTTCTCCAGGATGGGAACTGTTGCTCTCTGGGATGGGAACTGCTGTTCCCCAGGATGGAAAACTGCCCTGAACCCCTGGAATCTGATGTTTCAGGGCTGGCACAGTGTCCCAGTCCCTCCCTGGGATTTCTGGGCAGTGTGGGTTGTGTGTCCTGTGCCTGCAGCAAATCCCTATGGGAAGGACACGCTCCTGCAGCTGATTCCCTCCAGTTCTCCCTCACAGGAGTCCCAGCCCCAATCATTCCCGTGCCAAGGGGCATCTGGCTTTGGAGATGAACCATAGACTGTGTCAAAAGCACTGGATAAAAGTCCTAATTTGTTTATCCCTTGTGCTGGGATGAGTCTGTCAAAGCAGGAAGGAGCTGGTGCTTCACTGAGTTCTCCTCTTGGAGTGCTGCTGCGAGCTCTGAACCTCCTCCTGTGCTCTTCCAGCCTCTTCAGAGACACAGAACTCAGGTCCCCATGAAGGTGATCCTCCCCCCTGCCCCCCTGTTTGTCTTGTGTGTCCTGGAGATGAATTCAGGAGCATCCTCAGAGATGTAATGGAATGGTAAAACATAAAGAATTCTGGCAGAGGTTGCAAACAGGAAAAAGCAGAAATCTCCACGTCCTCTCTCAGCAGAAGCCTGATTCCCATTGGGAGGGGTTGTTATTTTATTTGCCTACAATGAAACAAGTCACACAGCATTTATATCATGTCTTAAACAAGAATCCTCTTATTAGGAGTGGGATGAGTCTCACTCCCCACTTGCCACTTCCCCGACTCCTCTGCCCACAGAAATCCGCCTGGAAGCACGTTAAGGAAGCAGGCAAGGAGAAAGTGTGCCCTGCAGCCAGGGACCAGGGGGAGTCCATGGAAATCTTTGCCTAATTGTTTTGTTTATGAAGCTCTGGGAAGGGTTTCCAGTGGGTTTCCTAATGAACTGGTTTGTTGTTGAGACTTACGGCGATGCCGGTAATTACGCTGCAAACGGGGGGTCAAGACTCATCTTCCTCCCCACAAGCTTTCAACTACCAACCATTAAACACACCAACTCTGCAGTTGAGGTTTTTCCTTCTTCTCCTCGGAGTTTAACTCCTTATTTCCTTGCAGGATACCTGCCATTCATCTCTCAGGAGGGAAAAGGAAAGCGGAACCCAAACTGGTTTGTTCGTCCTGTTGGATGAGCCTGAACTAGATCTCAACAACACACCTGGAATATGGTGACAAACTGGATTCCTACTTAAGAATATATTCTGGGAGGACTCTGTGTTTCTCCCAAAAGCTGAAACTCTCTGTTTTTTCCTGGAAATGCATGGAGAAAAGCTTAGGAGTGTTGTCTGCCTTAGCAATGTGTGTTCCTGTAACACACAGCGAGAGTTTCTCAGCTGCCTTTTGAGCAGAACCATCTCTCCTTCCCAGGAACTTGCTTTTAGGCTTCATTGTTAGGAAAAGCTGATAGAAAAGCTTTAAGTAAAGATTTTTTTTCTCTGGCATTTAATAGCTGTAAGAAGTTCAACTCTGAGCCTGGTGGGGTTCTTTCTATTTAAATTTCCATTAAGGCAAAAAAGACTCAGCTGTGTCTTATCAACTGATTTCATCTAAATAAGAAGGGGTTTTTTTCCAGCAGAGCCAGAGGTGCCACTTCAAATATATAATTTTGGGGACTATGGAAAAGGCTTATTTTACATTAACTTTTTATATGTGATGAAAGTGCTGAGGTTCAGTTTAGTGTTAATAGCTGGGAATTGAGAGAAATATCCTCAAATAAATAATGCTGGTGGTTGAAGTTGAATTAGTGCATTTTTCCATATATCATTTAATTTTATTACTTCAAGGAGACGGTAGTTCTATGTGACTGTTATTTTATATAGTTTTTTATATTTGATTTGTGTTTTTTATGTTAGAAACTACTGCAAATAAGATAATGGTTGTACATTCAACAGCCACAAATTTCCCACTATCAGTCTTGGAGTTAGAATTGATGGGACAGGTCTCCTGGTGTGGTCACACATTTTACCACAGGCTCCAAATTCGAGCAGCAGATAATAAAATAATAAGGAGAAGAAGAATGTTGGGTTTCTGGGTTGGAAAAGGGGCTTAATGGTGCATTTCCTTACAGTATTTTTCCATGGGCTTGGATTGCAAGTTGCCTTTGCATGTGCTTATGGTTAGCAAAGGCATGAACTCATGGAAAAGGAGAGGGGAGGTTGGGAAAAGCCTTCAGAAGATGAAACAAGTCAAGTTCCTGCAGTTTTGGTGACTGTGGAAAGCCTTGTCTTGTTGCTCTTGTTCCCCTGTGACCAAAGGCAAAGAGCCAACTTGAAAACCGGGTTGATTTTTGGTTTGGGGTTTTTTTTTTCCACTCCCATTTTCAGGACTTGCAGCTGCTCTTTGGAGATGCCAGTTATGAATATTCTGCTGTTCACTGGGTTGTTTGAGCTGTGGCTCTGCTAGCCCTGCTGCTCCCAAGGAGCCTGGAGTAGGGGTCTGGCTGCCAACTGGAGAAGGACGGAGAAGAGACGGGATGAGACTTGATTAGATCCCAGAGTTCCTTGAGTTTCTCATTTGGACATGGAAGGTGGATCCTTCATGTTCCCATTTAGTGCAGGGCTGTGCTTTGGGTGATCCAAATCACCCTGAAATCCTTCCCAGGGCTACTGGTCCATAGGAATTCTGTGAATTCCCAGACTGGGGCTTTGGGGTTTGCTTTTGGTTCACATAAAAAAACCAAGGTTTTGTGTCTCTCCCTAATGATAGTGTTTAAGTGTAGACATGTTCAATTTTATTCTTTTTTTTTCCTATAAAGTTTAATTATAGTGGGACATAAAAGTGTTGGAGTTTGAGGGAATATGGAGGGATTTGTTCTGCAGAAATTAGGATAGGGATAGGCAGAGATGGGGGGTGGAGACATAAAATCTGTTAGGAAATACATGTGTTTATGACCACAGTTAAATACTTGGAAAGAAATATAACTCTGTGTATATGGAAGGGGGAAGGCAATATGTGGAATTGGCTGTCATTGCCAGGAAACACAACCTTGCCCTTTTTAATCCTGCTCTAATGGATTGGGGCAGGGAATTAATGGCAAAGGCAATTTCTTGCCCTTCTCTACCCACAGTCTCCTCCTGATCCCCCCATTGTCCCTCTGCCACCCCTCACACCCACATGCACATTCCCTTTTCCTACTGCATTCCAGCAGCATTTCCCTACTGTCTGAGGGGAGGGGAAGGAAAAATCTCCTGCCCATGATGGGAACATGGATATGACACAACTGCAGCAGCTGAGGAAATAAAACCATCCGGGCTGGAAGAAGCCCCAGAGGAAAGAGGCTTTGTAAATAATTCATGCCTGCTGGTGTGAAAGCAATAGAATTAAATTAAAATTGAAGTATAAACATACATCATGGTAGATTTGTGTAAAGAAAGGAATTCAGCTACTGCAGAGGCTGCTGGGGGGGTGGGACGTGGCAGATGCAGCCCACGGAGTCAGCACTCTGAGAGCTCGGCGGCGTGTGGGCTCTCCCTAATCCTTGTGTACACTTTTTGGGAGACTCTTAAGCTGCTGGTGGTTGGAAGCTGCTCTGGAGACCTTTAGACCCCTGTGCCTTGGGATTTGCTGGGCAGGATTTGAAGGCATGACATGTGTGAGGACCTGTTGGTTCCAGGTCAGCGTCACAAAATGGACCTGTTCCCCTTTTAAGCCGTTTTTCATCCTCTGTGGAGGCTGAGGAGGTCAATCCCCAGAGCTCATTGCTGCTCTGTGCCGGGGTTGCTCCTCTGTGTTCCTCTTTGTAGCCCTACACAGGTGCTTTTAAAATTTCTTAAGGAAAAATGAACTGAAAATCTGCTCAATCCAAATCCCTTAAGCCAGGATTGACGGAGGTGCCACTGGGAAGCTCCTGCCTGGGCTGGAATTTGAAGCACAGGTGCCATCTGTGTTTTCCTGCCATGCTTTGGCCAAATTGCATTTCCAGCCTTTCTGTCCTGCACTATTTTTCATGAAATAGATGGAATTTTCCTGAAAATTCCTGTCCATAAATACTCCTTCCCACTCGGGTTACCGGAGCAGCAGAAGCAGCCAGAGGTCCTTCCAAATGGAAAACAGGAGTTGGGAGGAAGTGGGACAGTGGAGAACTGTCCAGAAAGGCTCTTTTCTCTCACTCTCAGTGGCTTCTTAACTACAGCCATAAATCTTTTAATAAAGGTGGTGAAAAGTGAAGGAAGAAAGGAAGAAACAGGTTTAATTTCAGGCATTTCCGTGAAGAGAATGGGTAGAATTATTTTGAAAAGGTGTGAAGGAAGGGTGAAAAAAACCCCAAACCAGTCCTGCAAAGTGACTCTAATTACCTCAGTCTCAAAGTTGAAACTCAGTTCACACCCTGCAAAGCTTTGTACCTTAGAGCAGGACTAAAAAGGGGCTCAGCTGCTCACAAAAGCAGAGCTGTGGTTGCAGCCCCCAGAACCACGAGGGCATTGAGGGCTTCCTGTGTCCTTTCCCATCCTCTACCTTCCTTTGATTAAGTTTATAAAGACTAAATGCCCATTCACACTGAGATTGGTGTCCAGGGTGAGAATCCCCTGGGCTTCATGACAGCAAATGGATATATCCAAGGAAAACCACTTGGGAGTATCTTTATGTTGGCTTGAGCAATGGCAAGGGTGCAATTCCAGCTTAGTTTTAATGAGCATAGGCCAGCTGAGATGAATAATGCCCATTTTCTCCCACTGCCCACATGCTTTAGGTGCAGGTTGGACTTATTGTTGTAGCTTTATTTCTCAGCTCTTGCACAGGATTGATGTGCCATGTCATGATGTGTCATTATGAAGTTTAACTGTCCTGTTCTCCAGGTTAGTCTTTTGTTCCTCTAAGGTGTTTTTTCTTTCCCAGTTATGAAGTGATATCAATAATATCTTTTCAGCCAGAGACAGGCTAATGGAGGGGACGTGGGTGCCAGGTCAGACTCTGGCCTGGTCTGGATCTGACAAAGTAATTGCTGTCTAATGACTGCAGGAGAGTGGATGAGCAGAGTGTCAGCCACCAGAAAGCCTGTTGGTGGGCTTAGAGGGAGAACAAAATGCTTGGGAAAAGAGTCTTCAACTAACCCTGGAGAGTGTGGCAGCTTTGCTGCCTCTGCTTTGCCCAGAGCAGGTGGAGTCGATGCTTTCCATGGAGCTGGAACACCCACACCCCCATCAAAGTGATTCCCAGCATTGACCCTTCCCAATAACCCTCTGCAGGCCTTACAGCCAACACTGGGGAGGCTTAATTTACCTCTGGAAAAGGGAAAATTTGGCTGATGAGGTGAGAAAAGTCCCTCAGAGTGACGTGTCCTGTGTTGGGGGGGTCTCTTGCAGTGCACGTGCCGCAAGGACATGGTGAAGATCTCCATGGATGTGTTTGTGAGGGTCCTGCAGCCAGAACGATATGATTTATGGAAACAAGGCAAAGACATTGCTGTCCTGGACCACATGAAACCCACAGCTCTGACCAGCCCAGAACTGGATGCCTGGAATGAGACAAAGGCAGAGCTGAAGGCAAAATTGCTCCGCAGGTAAAGAGAAAACAGTCGTCGTGTCTGAGCCCTTTGATTCTAATTGCTAAGATTTTAAATGCCATAATTCTTAGTTTGAGATAGTTCAAACTCTTTTTTTTGCCTCTTCCCTTTGTTCTCTTTATACAATACCTCTTGTGATTTGTCATGGGTAATGTGTCCCTCATTGTTCTCTTCCCTTTAAATGTTATAAAAGCACATATTCTCCAAAGTAGGACACCGGGTGCCCCCTCACATCTCATCTTCTCCTGGAAGACAAAAAAATCTATGGTAAACATTTAGAGCTTCACTTATCAGAAGGCAGGAAGGGGAAAAAAAAAAAAAAGCCCCATCAGTTGCAAAAGGGATTTTATGCATGCCTTTCTGTGCTTCCTTTGATCTGTCTTAATTTTCTCCAAGTCTGTGGGTTTTGTGTGTTAACAGCATGCTCGAGTGGAAAATTTGGCATGCTAACCTTTTCCTGTTGGAATCTTGCTTTTATAGGATAGGAGATGAGGAAGAGGACAACAAACACCGGTAGGTGACTCCCCTCATCACCTTCAATCACTTCATTCTTTCTCCTGTCGAGTTTTTCTTAAAATAGTAACTCTTGGAGGTGTTTGCCTTTTTTTCACTGAGTTTTTTCACATCACCTTCTTTGAAAGGCCACAGGAAATCTCTGGGCATCGAGGTTTCTCTTGGTTTGGTGTAGTTTTCTGTGACCTCTTGTGCCATTGGAGACCCTCAGCTCCCTTGTGCCTGCTCTGGTTTTCATTCTGGAGTTAATCTGCTGAACTAGCAGGGGGTGTGATGAGAACTGGTTGTAGATGAGGGCAACTCATAAAAGCATAAAAATGCTGCTGCTGACTCAGAGTAGAATTGAACTGGAGGGGTTTGAACATTGGCTGGTGGTGGGAGAACTTCCCTTCCTCCTCAAGCTTACTTGAAGAGTAAGATTCTGTATTTTTAAAGGAATTGAGGTGAAGTGTGTGCCCTTCCATATGCTCCCATATCCTACTTTTTTACATCTTTCTCATTCCTGTTCCCCAAAGCACCTGCAGTGCAGCACATGGTTTCTTTCTGCTCTCATCTAGCATTTGTTGAATTCCTGGTTGAGAGCATTGGCAGGCTCTGGAAATTGTGTTGCTTCATCCACTTGTAATATTCTGCTGGTAATTTCAGTTCCAGTATCACTGCTTGGAAATCCAGGGGAAAAAAAAAAGTGTTAAATAAGGTCCTGGGGCCATCTTTGATGTGGACCCTGAGTAACAATTTAAAAACCTAATAATTGGACAATAGCTGATGTATTTAGGCATTTTATCAAAGAAAGAGACACTTTTAGTAGTGTGTTATCTTTCTTTCTCCATCACTGCTGTTCATCTTCCAGAAGTTTCAGTCACCCAGTGAGCCCTGGACTGGGGCTCCTGTGACTTGTGTTCCCTACATAAAGTATTTTGTCCAGTATTATTTTACAAATGCTGAAATGGAAAGGTGTGTTCCCCACTAAATCCATGCTCCCAAAGACACAGTAAATATGGCATTTGGCAGATAACTGACCTCTGCAATATTGCTCTGCCCCAGAGGTTATATCCCTACGATGTTTCCAGCTATTCCTTCTGTAATGAGCTTCAGGAAAAGCAGTGCAACCTCAGAGAGTTGCCATTTGTGCTCTCTGGGCAATGACTGAACTCCAGTGGGTCCCTGGAGCTTTTCCTTCCTCATCTGGAAATTGGGAATCTCTTTGCTGCCTGTCACTGTTAAGGGTTACTTATATATATAAATATTTGCACAGTGTAAGGTACTGTATGAACACCAAGGATTATTTTCCCTCAGCAGAGAAGCCTCTCTCTCAACCTGAGCCTATTGCAAAAGATCCAGGTACATTTTTTCCTTATCTCTTCAGTGTTGCCTGGATTATTTCAGTATTATCCTGAAGCAGTTTTGAAGTTGTTCAATACTCCTTAGCAGTACTTTCTCTCCTGTGCTTATGTCTTTCCAAGACATCATTTTACTTGAAGCCTGATTTTTCTCAGCAGGATGGAGGGAAGGGATTCACCTCTGCCCAAACCTCTTCACAGTTGTAGCTACTTAATTTAAGTCACTTTGTGGACTGTTCTTCAAAGAGTACAAACGCTGCTTTTTTGTCAGCTCTCCTGGAAAATGGAGCTTTTAAACTCTGCAGAGATGTGTTATTTCTTCTCTAAGGTCAGTCAGACTTAGTTACCTTGAAAAACTCAACTTTGTTTACTTTGTGGCTTCAGCAAGGGACTGTTTTTAGTCCAGTCCAGTCCCCAACAGCCCATTTCTGGTGTGTGAATTCTGGCAGAGCCAGAACAGCTTCACCTGGGAAGCTGCTCAGCCTTCAGCCTGCAGTTCTGGAAGCACTTTCTTTAAATGTAGAGCCTCCTGCCTCTCTTCCCCACAACTCCAGAGTGAGAAGAGCACTGCCAAAAGATCTTTTTTTTTTTTTTTTAGCTCCTGTGAGTATTTCATCTCCTGTGAGTATAAAGCTTTGTGCTGTCATTTTTGCCTGGCATTTCCACCCCACAGGAATAAAACACCCTTTCCTAAAACCACCCTTTGACACCACTCTGCTGCTTTCTGCAGCTACAAAAAAAGTTCCAGCTGCAATGACAGAGTCTCACAGCTTTATTTTCTCCTCCCACCTGACTTTCCTCCCCCTCCAGGGAAGGTGATGTGGACTTGGAATATGGGTGAAGAGCAAAGCTGATCCTTTTGGGTTCAGCTCTGTGTTCCTGCTAATGACTGTCTTGCAGGTGTGAAGGCAACATCTATACTTGGAGAGCCACCATATGCTCTGAGTCTGGCAATTAGAAATCTCTGTGCATATGGATCAACCTGCTTTTCTATTCATCTTCCATCTCAGGTGGAATTTTTTTTTTCTCCCTCCTTTGGCAGTTACCTGATTAAGGGCCCTTAATTCTGTTGTGCTGCAAATCTAATTAGCAGCTGAATTTCTGGGCTCTGAGGATGGGAAGCTGAATTTCAGCCTTTCTGCATTTTTAGGCACTGGTTGTGTTTGACTGTTTGTCACACCCCCCCAAAAAGAAGTGTCTACATGCTAAAAATGGGGTAAAAATTACAAGTTTCTGAATCACTCTCTTTTGAAAAGAGAGCATGTTAGACTTAAACCCAAAATTCAAGGAGCTATTGGATGGGTTCTGTAAAAACACTGGACTGGGACTGGCTGGGATGGAGTTGCTGGGATTTGTGGCTACACCACTGCTCACAAGGCTCTGATGGTTTTGGTTTTGCTGGCACAGTGTCAAGGCTTTATTTTCCCCCCCCTCTGTGGGGTGGGTGAGAGATGGGGAGGGGACCCAGCTGGGACAGCTGGCCCAGAGTGGCCAAAGGGAGCTTCTGTGCCATAAAATGTGATGGTGAGCAATAAAAACTGGGGGAGAGAGGAAGAAGGAGGGGTTTGGCTTCTGAGGTGGGGGTTGTTTGGAGCCTGGCTGGGCACTGCTCTGCCTGGGGGACACGGTGAGTGCATTTCCTGGGCTTATTTCTTTCTCTTTTCATCCTTCCCTCTTTCCCTCACCTGCATTTGTCTTGACTTACAAGTTTTCTGGCTCTTTTTCTTCCTGTTTTCCCTCCCTGACCCTCTTGAGCAGTGGGGAGGGAGTGTCTGGGTGGGTGCTTGGCTTCCTTCTGTTCCCAACCAAAAAAAATATCATCCTGACTTCTGAATTTGCATTTTATTTTCCATTGTGGCCACTGTAATCTCTTTTTCTTAGTGGCATTGACTTTAAAAAGAATGAACAGCTCTGCTATTGGCTCATTAGTATTAGTCTGATCATATTAATATACCTATTTTTTAGTTGGATTTCTTCAAGGCCTTGGACCTTGTGAATTATACCACTGAATAATCATAGTCTGCCTATTGATTTTGCTCTGAACATTCATTATAGTGTGTTTTTTAGGAACTGGCAGTGCTGGGTAATGTCTCAGAGCTGGAAGATGATGCTTTGCAGACTTCCAGCAGTTTGCCAAAGGGGAGCACGGCCAGAATGAACCGAAATAATGGAATGGAGGCAGAGGATGAAAGAGAGATTTAAACAAGTTTTCATCTGTATTTTGAAATACAAGCAAAATAGATTTAAACCCACAATTAAAATCACTTTGACTGCAGCTTGTGAGCTTACATTAGTAATGGTGGGAAAAAGCTCTTCAGGAAACCCAGACAATTAATGGCTGCAAGAATGGATCTTAAATGTTGTGTTATGCAAGGTTCATCTGCTCCCTTTCAGATATCTCTTTTGCCCTGTAGCTATTTTAACTACCTTGTGTTTTCACTCCAAAGAAGATCCTTTTGTTTTGTGTTCAGCTTTTTTAAGTCAGTGACTGATGGTTTTCTGTATTGAAGGCTGTGCTTTCATGTCAAATCCCACTTTTTGTACTTCCAGGTCTCACAGAAAAAGGAGTCAGCACAGGAGACACAAAACAGAGGATCAGAAGTCTCTGGGGGATGTCATGGCCATTGAAACTGCCCTGGAAGATGTGAAAGTAAAAGAGGAGCTGAAAAGAGGGACAGACCTGGAGGAAGAGGAGAGAAGCAAAGGGATTGAGGGAGAAGGTGAGGGCCCTGCTCACTGGTGGCAGTGAAGAGTTGGGGCAAGTTATCTCTCTCAAAACATCTCGTGTAAATAACTTCTGTGCTGCTGTTTATTTCTGTTGAAATATCAGCAGAGTTTTTCCCAATATTAAATCCATGCTCCCTGCAATACACCATCACTCACAGCAGCAGTTGATTTTTCCCTCTCTTTAAGGATTCAGTCCCAATAGCTTTCTTGGTAAGGTTTGAAAATATGACAGGTTTGTAAAAATATATATTACAGGAGGAATTTTTTAAAAAATTTTTCATAGGGAAACAAATAAAATATATTTTTGCGTCCTTCTCTTGAAGAGGATTGATTTGTGCACTGCCTTGTGCAATTCATCTTTCCTCTTTCCCTCCATTTATTCCCATTTCTCACAAGCTGAATCCAGGGAGCTTTAGCTTGGGAGGGATCCTCAGCTGCTACACGAGTCCCACTTGGGTTTCTTCAAGTCCAGCTGGAGCAGGGAAGCTTTCCAGCTTTCTTTGCATGGCTGAAATTAAAACCAGTCCATGACAGCTCCCAATCCTTTGGGATTTCTCCTGCCTATGGTTATTCCCAAGGCCTGAACTCACCCATGGAGCAGGAGGCTCTTTCTGTGACACTTTTTTCTTGGCTGTGTAGCAAAAGTTGCAATTTTTGCTGGGAAAAAGCTGTTTTTTCCCCCCCTAACGTGTGTGGTTAAGTGGTTGCTGTGTCTGATCCACTCCCTCTTTGAGGCTTCTCCGAGAAGTGAATTAATTTTAATCTATTGTGTACATTCCATTATTTGTTTAGCACTTGGAGAAACTGATGCTGCAAAGTGTTTAGAGAACCTTGATAATGATCTTAAAGGAAATCTATGGAAGCTCTGGGAAGAGAATCGAGGGCTTTGTTCAGTTCCAGAGCCTCTTAACTAGGCAGTGTATTTTCCTCTTTTCAGGGGAAATCAGGGGTTGGAGAATCATTGTTGCACAGAGCAGCAGCACAGTGCAGACACTTAATTTCTATTGCCCTGAGCCTGGAAGCAGCAGCAGTGTGTTAAATTGTCTGCTCTGAGCTCTTGTACAAGTTTAACACTTGATGCTTGGAATAAATGGCCCGAAAATGCTGATTTTTCTTCGGAGACAAGAGATAAGTGACAGGGACAGATCTGAGATCATTAGAATGGCCAAGGAACAATAAAAACTCTGTTCTAGCTGAATAGGTTCCAAATCATACACTTCCACTACATCTTAAGAGCTCTTTAACTCTTAGCTCAGGAGGGAAAAGCTGATTTTCAACACCATTGCAGCAAGTGCCACTGGAACAGGCTTGGTGTGGCTGTTAGCAAATATACAGCTTTCTCACTGCAATATAGCAATTAAATCCCAATGGCTTCTCTAGTTTTCCACATCCTGCTGCCTTTCACAAGTGTCTTAGGGTTTCATCTTGAAAAAAGAAAAGAGCATCTGCTTGGATTGTCCTGCTCGTGGCAATTCAGCTCCCCCCCCACCTCCTTCCCTTCCTTTATTCCTCTGGTTTTAATTTGGCTTGATTTTCTGTTTACACCAGTAGAGATGACCTTGAGAAAGGAGGAAGAAGGAGATTTCAGAGTAATCAGGGATTCAAAGTACATCTTGTGCTTCGTGCTGGTTATTTGGACAAGCTGAGTATTTATAACTCGAGGTTTTCAGGATTTCTGACCCAGATCCCTTAACGGTGCTTTGTTTTGGTTTTTGTGACTCAGCTTTACATTCATAATTTATTATGTTGCTATTAATATATTCAGAACTCTTAGCAGGTTGTCTTGGGACACGAGGAAGGAGAGTCTTTAGTCTTTGCTGTTCTCCTGGGGTGCTGAGCAGCAGAAATCTCTCCTGTGAGTCAGCAGGTGTTGCCTGTGGTGCTGTGGCTGGTAGGAGTCCTGCAGACTGGGCTACAAACCTTCCCTCTGGTGCTGAAATCCATTTCTAACTGTCTCTACCCCATCCCAGGAGATGTTGCTGCAATGGAGGAAGTCCAGGCTCCTGTAGCATCTTTTTATAATCCCATTGCCCAAAGCTGTGGTGTGGGGTCCTCTGGAAGGGGTTTGATTTCCTCACCAAAACCCCTTCCCCTCACAGATATCACAGAATCCCTGGATCTTTGAGGTTGGAAAAGACCTCCAAGGTCATCGAGTCCAACCTTTGATCCCACCTTGTCCCCCAGCCCAGAGCACTCAGTGTCACATCCAGGCCTTCCTTGGACACCTCCAGGGGTGGGGACTCCAAACCTCCCTGGGCAGCCCCTGCCAATGCCTGAGCACCCTTTCCATGGAGAAATTCCTCCTGATGTCCAACCTGACCCTCCCCTGGCACAGCATGAGGCCGTTTCCTCTTGTCCTGTCCCTTGTTCCCTGGGAGCAGAGCTCAACCCCTCTGGCTCCAACCTCTTTCCAGGGAGCTGCAGAGCCAGAAGGTCCCTCCTGATCCCCCTTTTCTCCAGGCTGAGCCCCCCCAGCTCCCTCAGCTGCTCCTCAGCTTTCCTGAGCTCTGTCCAGCATTTCCCATTATCCCTGGACACTTCTGTCCATGACACCACATTGTCACACGTGTTTCCCACATGTCCCAGCTCTGCTACACGAGGAAGGACAGCAAAGACCTTCCTCTGTTAACCTACAGTGGATTTGTGCCTGCAGATCCCTTTCCTTCCTAGAAATGTTCAGGACAGCCAAGACAGGCACTTGGAATTTTACCTCCCTTTTCCCTGGCTTCTGATTCTATAGATTCACTTGCAAACTCGTTTGTTCATCTTAATGCAAAGACTTTTAAGCCCAGTTCTACGTGCCAGCTGCTGTCAAATTACCCTTTAGAAGTCAATAAAGCTGGTGAATGGCATTTGTGGTGTTGTTGGGGAGAGAATTCTCAGAGTGTATGGAGAGTAAATATGATCTGGTTTTGTGCAACTGGGGAGAAATCCAATTTTCCTTTCATTCACTGTGTTTGTTTCTCTAAGGAAATTCAATATTCCTTTCTCTGTGATAGAACAAACCAGTTTATCTGAGGAACTGCCTACACAAGCACAGCTATAATTATTTGGGCTGGACTTGTTCCCATGTTTATAAGTTAGTGTAAATAAAGTCATCCCAGAGCAGACTTCTGGGAAATGCTGAGGTTGAGGTATTCCCTGGAAGATTTCAGCAGGGATATTGGCACTTTATCTCATTGTTGGGTTGTTCACCCTTCCTCCTGCAGACACCTCTTTTTTGTGTGATGGTTTATCTGGTTTTCCATTTACTGGGTTTGACTGGTCAGGTTTGGGGTAGTAGTGGAAGGGTCTGGGCAGGTTGGGGTTGGTGAAACATCATTATTGGGGTGAACAACCTGTCTGTGGTTGTCATCAGCTCTTCCTCCCATCCTGTTCTGGGAAATGACTTTTTGTCACAGCATCTGGAGGTGAAAACCAATCTCCTGTGGAATCAGTGGAGCCCTGTCCTCTGCCTGTGAGCACCTCTGGTTTACCTGCCTTTGGAGGAACTGGTGACTCCATCCCTGGAGTGAGGGAGGAGCTGGGCAGTGGGAACACACATCATGGCAGAGGGAAGAGGTGAAGGCAGCTCCTGTCCTAACCTGAGACACTCCCTCAGTGGCCAGCAGGAGTTTTAACCACTGCTGGAAAATCAGTGTGTGGTTCCCATAACAGAGTTCCATTGGGAAGAGAGGTGGGGAAGACTTTTATGGGCCTTTTATGATGATATTGGGATGTTTATCTGTTCAAGAAGTGTTGTCAGAGCCATGTGAGAGACCTGTACAGATCAAATGAGTGACAGTGAGCTGGGAGAAACAAGGACAGTGGAAAGGATATCTCAGTATCCCGTGCTGGTGTGGTGTCTGTAACAGGCTTAGCTCAGTGCTCTGCCTGATTTATGCTTTAAAGGCATCTCTTAAAAAGACTTTACAGCAGAAATCTTCTGGTAATAATGATTCAGGTGTCTTTGTTTAATTCTTCATTTCCTGGGGCTGTTGAGCACGTTGACACACAGTAATACCCAGATAAGAGCTGGGCTTGCAAATAAAGGGAGGACCAGAGGTTTAGCACAATATGATACAGAATGGAGGCCTCCAAACTTTTTGGATTGCACCTGTTCATCAGCAAAAAAAAATCTGAGCACATTTCTTGATGTATGTCTTTGTTTATATACTCACTTATTTATGTATAGCACAGAAATACACAGGTACACTTGTATTTCTGTGCTGATATGTCTGTTATAGACATAGAGAAAAACAGAGATTTAAAAAAGGAAGACCTAAAGATAAAAGAAACGCTACTCTAAAGATATATTTTATTTTGTTAACAGTACAAAAATATTTCCTTCCTGCACCCCAGTGGATGGTTTTGTGCCCCCAGCTTTGGAGGCTGCTGATACAAAAAACTTGAAATACAGAGTCGGGGCTAATGTAATAAATGACATGGGTTTTGGCACACTGTCCAGTTTCTTAGGGATTTAGATATTTTTCCCTCTAGGAAACATTAATTTTGGCAGCCTTTCTGCTCCAGTCAAGAATTGAATAGTCCATAGAAATGACACAAGTCTTTTCTTTGTAACGTGGGCTTCTCTAGGGCAGTGCTGAGGCACAGCTGGATGTCTGCAGCTCTCAGGGGGCCTGTTTGAGAGGAATAATCCCTGATGGAGCATGTTAGAGGAATAATGCCAGGATGGGACATGATAGAGGAATAATGCCATGATGAGATAAGAGCAATAATGCCATGGTGGGACATGTTAAAACAGTAATGCCATGGTGGGACATGTTAGAGCAATAATGTGAGGATTGTTACATGTTAGAGCAATAATTGCAGGATGGGATATGTTAGAGGAATAAAGCCATGATGGAATATGTTACAGGAATAGAACCACGATGGAATATGTTAGAGGAGTAATGCCATGATGGATATATTAGAGGAATAAAGCCATGATGAGACATGTTAGAGCAATAATTGCAGGATGGGATATGTTAGAAGAATAAAACCATGATGGAACATGTTAGAGGATAATGCCATGATGGGATATGTTAGAGGAATAATTGCAGGATAAGATATGTTAGAGGAGTAATGCCATGATGGGATATGTTAGAGCAATAATGCCACAATGGAATATATTAGAGGAATAAAACCATGATGGGACAGGTTAGAGGAATAATCCATGATGGAGCATGTTAGAGGAATAATACCATGATGGGAAATGTTAGAGCAGTAATGCCATGATGGGATATGTTAGAAGAATAAAGCCATGATGGGATATGTTAGAGGAATAAAGCCATGGTAGGACATGTT
>NW_020884996.1:234239-235266 GCF_003945725.1 Corapipo altera
AATAATGCCATGATGGGAAATGTTAGAGGAGTAATGCCATGATGGAGCATGTTAGAACAATAATGATGGGACATGTTAGAGCAATATTGCCACAGTGGGACAGGTTAGCCCAGCACTGGAGCTCTTTGTTGAAAGGAGGGAAATAGTAAATATTGGCTCTTGGCCCAGGAGCTCACTGTTGCCTCGTTCTCTTGAAACAGGGGAGTGCAAAGTAAAGGCCCGTCCTCCCAAGGTGAAAGGCGAGAGGAAGAAGAAGCACCTTTTCCACCAACACCAGCACCACCTCCAAGCCCCTCAGCCCCCCGTGCAGCCCCCAGTGCCACCCCCAGCCCCGCAGCAGCAGCAGCTGGCAGAGGGCGAGGCGGTGGCAGCGCGGCCACCGGTGCCCCCGGTGCCCCCGGCGCCGGCCACGGCGGAGAAGAACCTGCCCCCGGGTCCCCTGAACATCATCCAGCCCTCGGAGGCGCCGGTGGAGGAGGAGGATTTCAAACCCAGGCCCATCATCCCCATGCTCTACGTGGTGCCCAGGACCAAGAAGGTGGTGTTCGACAAGGAGCGCATGTCCTGCCAGCAGGCCTTCGAGCAGTTCGCCACCCAGAAGAGCCTGGGCTGGAGGGAGCAGGCAGTGCCCTTGGAGATCCCTGGGAAGGAGGAGGAGAATGCAGAGCCAGCAACCACAGAGGTCACTGCAGAGGTCAGTGATTGGCAGCTTTCCATGAGCAAGCACTGTAAGATCTGCTGGTTTGAAGCAGGAACTTGTAATGAGAGGAGTCCACAGTTGTTGTCCCATCCCTGGAAGTGTCCAAGGCCAGGTTCGGGGGGGCACCTCAGTCTAGTGAAAGGTTTCTCTACTCTTCCTGAAGGATCTCCATGGCCTTCAAGGCCCTTCCCAACCCAAGCCATTCTCTGATTCCATGATTGTTTCTGAGCTTCCAGTGGAATAGTGCCATGCTGGGGAGCCACAGAGGGCTTTTACAGGGAGAGAGGGAATATTTTCTCACAGTTCAGTCCACAGTTCAGTTCAGGA